>NW_024423564.1:13862957-14124325 GCF_017311325.1 Ursus maritimus
GGGGGGGGGGGTTAGGGAGGCTCAAGGCCAAGGCTGCTTCCACCTCAGGAAAGCCGCTCTCCTGCTGTGACGTTCCTCTGGACCCTGTGGTGGCCAGAGCCCTGCTCTGGAGGCAAGGAGGGCACGGGACACGCGCTTCACCCTGGAGCCCGGAGGGGTGGATGGGCCTGTGTTCCTGCCGGGTCCGGAGCACTCCGAGTTGCTGACAGGAGCAGGAATGCAGCGTTCCTCGGGAGCCTCTTCCCTCTCCTAACCACAATTGGCCCACGAAACCGCAACCACCAATGGTCCATTCATTGGAAAGCCTCCTGCTTGTCGGGAGCCCGGCGCAGCTCCCTCCCCCTCCCTCACATTCCTGCTCCCAGCTGGGCTCCTGGCCCTAGAGCAGCCCAGCCATCAGGCCTGGAGGCCCTTAATCTCTCTCCTTCCCGGGACAGGCATGTGGAGCAGAGTCCAGGCGGGGCCACCGTGTGGCACGAGGGCTCTTTGGGGCTGTTAGGTGAGAAGTCTCTTCCTAGAATGAAATTCTCTTCCTAGAATTCTAGAACTCTGCTAGAAGCTCGGCCGGGCCCAAACTCGATGATCCAGTCCTCCATTCCGTGTAGCAGAAGGAACACAGGGTTTGGCCACAGCTCAAGTCCTACGTATGTAATTTACCCAGAGGGACTTCGGCAGGTTGCTAGAGCCCCTGAGCCTCTGTTTGCTCATCTCTCAAACGGGCATTATAATCACCGTGACCTCGCATGATGTAGCGATAGGAGCCAATTCGACATTTCCTGGAAAAGACTCTGTACCCTTGGAAGCCTCCGGCAGATGCTGGCTATCGTTACTAAGGACTTTGGGTCTGAAACCGGAGAAACCACATTCAGATCCCAGATCTGCTACTCTGTGGCGGGGAGATCAGAGGCAATGTAGAACCCTCTTTGGAGCCTCAGTTTCTCTCATCTGGTAAGTAGAAATAATGCCACCTACCCTAGAGAGTTTATGAAAAGTCAATAGAGGTTAAAAAGCAGACCCTGGTCTCAGGGACGAGGGTTGCACTGAATGGTAGTTACAATTTTCCATAGGAGTAGAAGTGATGACACGGACAAGGAACTTGCCACGGAAAGTAACCCAGGCTCGCAGGCGTCTTCTGTTCCACTCAGCTGCAGCTCCCCATGCTGTAATCACTCAATAAATATTTGCTGATTGATTGAGGGTGACTGATCCTGGACTCTGGGGCCGACATCCCTGGAAAAGCTGGAAACTCCAAGCCTCCCGGTGGCGCCAGGCCCTGGGCCGCTCTACAGCGGATGCAACCATCTNCCCCCGCCGCACCCCCGCCTTAGGTCAGATACTTGCTTCCCTGAAATCACACGAAACACTATTTCACGAAATTGTATTTTCACTTACGCAAGAACACTGTCATGCCAAAAGCTATTTTATTGTGAAGCAGCAAAAACACCATAGAAAATGTATTTTTAGAACAGAACAATAAAAATCATATTCCAGTTCTCCCTTGGATGTTAAAAATAAGACCATGGACTCTACGCCTGATTTTTTTTAAGCCAGCTTCATAGAGGGTTCTTCTTAGAGTTGAGTTTTAGGGGGATCCTGGACTGGGGGCTCATGTCATCCTGGATACTGTGTCTTTAGGGAGTATCCCCTCCCTTTCTGCCGGCAGGAACCGGGACCAGAGAGAAAAATTAGACAGGTGCCTTTGAAATCACTAGCATTTCTTCAGACATTAATTAACGCGTTCAATTAATGAACATCTAGGGAGCACCTACCAGCTGTCTGGGCCCTTGGCACTAAGGCTAAAATCATCGAACAAGACTCGTGCCTACCCTCAAAGAGCTTGTAAACACACTGTTCCTACACAGAACAGCAGCGCCTGACAGTGTTGGGGAAGGCGTGGGTGGGAAGAGAGCCAGGAAGGCTTCTAGGAGGAGGAGACCTTTAAGCTGCATTGAGAGCAAAAGTGCACCCGGTGCAGCAATGGGGAAAGGACATTCCAGAGGGAAGAGCATGAACAAAGGTCAAGAAAGGTGAGCAACAGTGCAGCGGGCTTTGGACAGAATAATTATTCTGGAATGACTGGAGCTAAGGAGGAAGAATGCAGTGGGAGAGAGGCAGACTGGCCCCATTCCTCAGGTGCCCGTAGGTCACACGTGACACTTGACTTTGCCTTGAGAAGCCACTGAGGAAGCTGGGGTGGGTGACAGGACCAGATCCATCCATTCGATGAATGGTGTCTGAGCTTAGGGCGCTGTTCCTAGTTCTGAGGGGCCCAGGAAGAGGCGCACATTGTACTACAGAGACATCCTTAGGACTCGCAGCCTCCAATCAGGAAGCGAAGGGATTTGGGGGTGCAAGGACTTAATCACATTTATTATCAGCTAAAGGGCTGGAGCCCAGGAGCAAAACAGATAGAGAGAGCCAAGGCCACTGAAGGAGCCAGGTCCTAGGGGCGGGCAGGAGTGAGATCAAGGACGCAAGGAAAAGTTTGAGGGGTCAGGAGAAGGGATGTTTCACCTTCGAGGTCGAAGACGTGGCTCTGGCAGAAGAAAAGGGGCTCAGGAGACTAAGTGCTGCGGAGAGAGAAGTTCAAGTGACCAGTGGTGGGTCCAGATGGGGAGGGGAGGAAGAGAGGCAGAAGTTCACTGCCTTATTCAACAAGGAAAACGATTATTGAGCATTACCGGGGACCGCTGTGGGCTGTGGTTCTCGCCTCTGCCAGCTCCTGGTCTCTTTCTGCCCAGCCTGCTGCCCCCGGCGCAGCCCTCCCAGGTCCTCTTGTTGAAATCACCTGTCTGAAGGTGTCTGAAATGTTCCCTCCTCAGGAAACCTTCCCTTTTGTTGTCAGCGACAATGCTTTCTCCCTCTGCTGGGCCCCATGGCGCTTTGATCTCTGTCTCTCCCTTTTGCGTGTATACTTCCCATCCTTCTTCCAACTAAACTGTGAGCGTCTTAAGGATGGAGACAGCTTTCTATCTCCTGTAGGACCCAAATATACGAGGTGCTCGATAGAAGTTTGTTGAATGCATGAATTAATGAATGAACGAAGGAATGGACTTCAAGAACCCAGGTCACTCCTCATCTGGAAAAGACCACAGCCCTTGCTAGTCCCCAGCCCCCTGCCCTGCTCCGCCCCCCCCCCCTTTAGCTGAGTTCCTCCCTTCCGTTCCTGCTGCTGCTGCTTGTCCCAGGGCTGGCTGCTGGGTCACATGCTTGTCACAGACCCTCCGCACTAGGGTGAGGTCAGGGCTCTGGCAGGATGCCCAGCTGCTGGGTTTGAACTCACTCTGTCAGTGAGCCCATGTGAGCAGAACCTGGGGGGCTCCTGAGACGTGCTGACCAGGATGCTGGAACAGCCCTCCGGCCTTCCTCCCTCGTGGGCTCTCCTTTCCCTGCTCCAGCCCCCATGTCCCTGTGGGGCCATGTGTCGGAGGGCACCGTCAGCTACCGTGGTCTCACCTGGTGCTGCCGTGGCTCCTTGCGCCACCCATCCCTCCGCCCCCACCTGGCCGACGGCAGGCCTTCCTCCGGTTGGTCCCAACATTCTGCCTCAGCCTTAGCTTTCATTATCCACCTGCAGGCCCCACAAAAATTGGATACCCATCCACTCGATGAATCTTTTTTTTTTAAGTTTTATTTATTTAAGTAATCTCTACACCCAACGTGGGGCTCAAACTCATGACCCCGAGACATCAAGGGTCCCGTGTTCCTTTGACTAAGCCAGCCGGGCGCCCCCACTCGATGAATCTTTATTCAATGTTTACCCTGGCCCGGCTGAAGGTTAGTTGATGGAATTTCCAAAATAAACGACAGTCCACTCTCAGGGAGCTTTACAGGCCGGCAGGGCTGGAGGGGGTGAGGCAAGGAAGCCGCCAGCCCCAGGGCCCCGCCCCATCCCATAGTTAGGGCCAAAGGCGAGGAGCCCAGGTTGGTTGCCATGGGAGCTAGGAGGAGGGGGTCAGAAGGGCTAATAGGGAGGGGAGGGGCACTCGGAGGGAAGAAGTGAAGGGAGGGGAAGGGAAGGGTGTTCCAGCCAGTGCAAGCCGTGAGGGCAGAGGGGCGGAGGCGACACTGGTTTGGCGTGGCTGGGTATGGGCAATACGGGGTTTGATAGGTGAGCAGGGGCTGGGCCACAGACCTGTCACTATGCACCCATGCCCACCTGCGGAAAGGAACCCCTCCTTCAAGAACATTCTACACTCCTCTAAAAATTCATGTTTCCCCAGCCCACATGGTTTCCTTCTTTTCAGCCGCCAATGGCATCGTGTATCCCTCCGAGGGCCCTTTTCACGTTCTAGTTTATTTTAGTCTTATATGTGCACCTGCCCTACCCCTTTCCCCGGACTGGGCACCCCGCCAGAGTATGTCATTTTAATACTCTCCACAAAACGTTTAGAGAGGACCTACTCTGGGCCAGCTCTAGGGCCCCGGGAATGCCGCAGAGACCTCCACAGACAAATTGAATAGAACTACCTAAGTCCCCACCCAGAGCACCTCTGTCCCTTTCTCAGGCTCACCGGTAGGTAAGTCATCAGGAGGTTGTTTGATGAGCAAGGAGCCCACCCAAACGAAGGGCAGTCATCTGATGCCGCTTGCTGTGTGACTCTTGGCAAATCCTGTGGCCTCTCTGATAGGCATCAGAGCAACTCCTCCCTCGGGGACTTGTCAGGAGCAGGTGCCCCTAGGAAGAGCTAGGTGAACTTCAAAGCAGCTTCCAGAGGCCACGAGTTTGGGGTAGAGTGCTTTTCCACTGTTCCTGGCCCAAGCGCACCTTCCGAGAGACGCTCTGTGCGGATCAGGTGGTCCTGCCTGGACAAAGCCCACCAGCTCAGCTCAGCTTGGCTCACTCCTCTCCGGTTTGCCCCCTCCTTCCTTTTCTTTTCTTTCTTTTCTTTTCTTTTCTTTTTTCCTTCTCTTTTCTCTCTTTTTTCTTTTCTTTCTTTTCTTTTCCTTTTCTTCTCTTTTCTTTCTTTTCTTTTTCTTTTCTTTTCTTTGCATTTCTTATCAGCAAGGAGAAGCTTCCAGCTCTGCTGGGAGGCCTCCTCCTGGGTAAGGCTGTGATTCCCAAGGCCACAGAGCATCCTCTGATTCTAGAAAATTCGCTTCTCAGTTTCTTTAGCCTCTGGGTTGAATGGTATCCAAATGTCAACATCAGAAGAATGGGGAGCTTTCAAACATGTTCACATGGTGGAGCCTTTGGAACCAAAGCCTTTCTCTGTGGAACTTAAAAAAAAAGGAAAGTAGTATGTGCCACCTGAAATCATCCTTCACCGTGCTAAACCAGAGACCATGGGATCTTTGGTTCTTCTGGAGACAAGAAGTAGCAGGGGCCACAGGTTTAGGGTTGAAGAAGAATGTCAGACTCTCAAGTCCTAAGTGGAGAACATTCTACTCTCAGCCTTCGGATGCGTCTTGATGTCTACTGGGGGGACTCCTGCTCCAGGGAACAGAATTTGAGAGCTCTGGGTCTCAGAGTCAGGTCAGACCTTAAAAGAGATGGCCCAGGGGCGCCTGGGTGGCTCAGTTGTTAAGCGTCTGCCTTCAGCTCAGGGCGTGATCCCAGGGTCCTGGGATCGAGCCCCACATCGGGCTCCCTGCTCCGCTGGGAGCCTGCTTCTTCCTCTCCCACTCCCCCTGCTTGTGTTCCCTGTCTCACTGGCTGTCTCTGTCACATAAATAAATAAAATCTTAAAAAGAAAGAAAGAAAAAGAGAAAGAAAGAAAGAAAGAAAGAAAGAAAGAAAGAAAGAAAGAAAGGAAGAAAGAAAGAAAGGGCCCAGTGTCCTAAGGGCTCTGCTGGCCTCCCAGCTGCCCTAGCTTTCCTTACTTTTCATTTTCCTTTCCTTTCTTATGTGCTGACCCCATAATGCCTAGGACTGTCCTGATCTTCCCTCTTTCTGGTCTCTTCCTAGAAGGGTAATGGCACATGGCAGCTACCTAAGAATATGGGCCTCAGAGCAAGTCTGTCTGGATTCAAATCCATCCTCTGTACTCACTGTGTAACCTGGGACAAGCTCTGTGTGCCTCAGTTGCCCTATTTGTAAAATGTCAATAATTATAGTACGGACTTCACTGGTGCTGGTGAAGATTGAATGAGTTAACACGGGGGCCAGCAGGCCCTTTCTGTAAAGGGCCAGCTAGTAAATATTTCCGGTTTGCTGGCCATACTGTTTGGGTCACAACTATTCAACTCCACCATTGTATTTGAAAATCGGCCGTAGACAATACATACTTGATTCGTCAAGTGGGGCAATGACACTTTATTTATAAAAGTAGGCAGAGAGCCAACTTTGCCCTGAAGCCTATAGTCTGCTGAGCCCGAGTTAATGCATGAAGAAAGTGTTTGGTATATAGGAGGCCCTCAGTAAGTGTTCGCAATGATTTTCTTTAAGATTTTTCTATTTGAGAGAGAGAGAGAGAGCAGGGGGAGGGCAAAGGGAGAGACAGAGAGAGAATCCTAAGCAGGCTCCAGGCTCAGTGGAGCCCGACACGGGGCTTGATCTCAGGACCCTGAGATCATGACCCGAGTAGAGATCACGAGTCAGATGCTTAACTGACTGAGTCACCCAGGCGTCCCAGTGTTAGCAATCATTATTCGTTCATGAATAAATTAAATCTTTGAGGACTAACTCTGTGCCAGGCCCTGTTCTAGGTGCTGGGGCCATAGCCCTGAGCAACCGAGCCCAGGTCCCTGAGCGGGCAGAGTCGCATCGTGGGGGGGGGGAGATGGAAGAAATGAGGAAACACATCAGGAGGAACAGCAGGTGGTGGTCAGGGCTATGACAAGAATTGAGTAGGGGCTGGGAGAGGGATGTCAGGGCGACCTCCATGAGAGGTGCAGTGGGGGTGGCCTCCCTGAGCGCGGGACATTTAGGCCAAGACCCCTGTGACAAGGAAACCCCCCCTCATGAGCAGCTTCTCTCTCTCTTTTTATTTATTTATTTATTTATTTATTTATAAAGATTTTATTTATTTATTTGACAGAGACAGCCGGCGAGAGAGGGAACACAAGCAGGGGGAATGGGAGAGGAAGAAGCAGGCGCTCAGCGGAGGAGCCTGATGTGGGGCTCGATCCCAGAACGCTGGGATCACGCCCTGAGCCGAAGGCAGACACTTAACCACTGTGCCACCCAGGCGCCCCCTCTCTCTTTTTAAAAACATTTTAACTGAAGAATTATTGATATAGAAAAAAACTGTACATATTTAACGCATACAACGTGATGGGTTTGGACATGCGCATGCCCGTGAAACCATCACCACAATTAAGGTGGCAGACATACGCACCACTTCCAAGAGTTTCTTTGTGTCCCTTTGTGTTTTGTTTTGCTTTGTTTCACTCAAGAACACTTACCACGAGATCTACCCTCTTAACAAAATTTTAAGGGCACCGCGTAGCGTCGTTCACTACAGACACCGCGGCCTTCTCCCATTAAACATTATGGCTCACACAGAATTCCGTGGCATGGCCGAGTCCAGGAACGAGGCGACGGGACATCACTCTTCTGTGGAGAACACCTTCTCAACTCCAACAACTTTCGGAGTTGGAGCCAGCCTGCCATGGCGACAGCTATGCTAGTTTTGCTCTTGCCAACCTCTATGTCAGAGGGATGGGTTTCCTGACCTGGTCCCGGTTCCAGGTTACACCCTTCTGGGGGCCTGGAGGCCTCCGTCTCCTCCTTCCGGGCTCACTTCCTTAAAAAGCATGGCCAGACGTGGTCCCCGACTCTGATGTCCTCAGTGGTTCTAGCATCTTCCTCAGAGGGCGTGCCTCAGAGCCAGCCCTGGCCGGTGTACCCCCTCTCACCCTGACAGGCCTGGGAGGGCCCGAAGGGTGCCTCCTCTCTCCTTCATGGCCTTCACTACCTCCCCAGCTGGCTGAAGAGGGTTTCTCGAACCGCCTGACTCACCCACAACTGGTGTTGTCAGGCTGGCCGTCATGTGGCGCGGTGGGTCCCAAGCGGGTAGGCGGGCAGCACGGGTTGGGGTGGGTGTGCTCCTAGCCTATTTGGGGACCTCCCTCCCCACTCTGTGTTGTCCTGTGTTGCTATCTTGGTACCCAGGAGGCTGGCTGGGGAAGGGAAAGTCTGACCCCTCTTCCTGTCAACAATGACTTTCTGCTCAGAGCCGACCCCTCTGGGGTGAGTCACCGGGAAGGGCAATCAGCTTCTGCCAATGGAGGAGGAAGCACCAGGGTGTGCGCTTTCCTTCCACAGCCCAAGACTGCCAGGGGCCTGCGGCTAGGTGAGGGCCTTCCACCGGAGAGAGGGGCTCACAACAGCCCCCCCCCCCAAATGGGGCTGGTCTCTAGTCCGTCTGGCATTCTTAAACATGTCAAGCTTGCCTACAATCTTTGGAGGCACTTCACTTCCTCTAGAATAAAGCCCAAATGCCTTAAGCTGGCCCCAACCTCCCTTTTTGACCTCATGGCCCTTCACTGCCCTCATGCCCTCGGCTCCTCTACTCCTGAATGTGAGAGTGCCCACGGCCACCTCCACACCTTTGCCTTTGGCGTGCCCCTTCTGTGCCTGAATGTCTTTTCCTCTCCAGATGTGCCCCTACTTTAAACCCCACTTGCACTCTCTCATCATCCATTCGTTCAGAAAATATTTGTGGGACGCCTCGATGTGTCAAGCCCTGTGCCAAGGGCTGAGGTTTCTACCACCAAGAAGCTAGACAAGGTGAGCGCTCACGGACCTGCCAGGCTTGTGGATGGTACAGAGACACACAGACACGTGCAACGTAGCAAGGGGGGTTCAGCGTGCTAGGGCAATGCGTGGTGCCACCTTGAGAAGATCACAGAGGACTTGCTGGAGGAGGTGACACTGCTGATTTCGCGAGGGGTGAGGAGGAGTTAGGTAGGCAAGGGAAAGAAGGGGAAGCAGCAGAAGAGGAAAGTAGGATGGTACATTCTAGGAACTGAGCGTTGGTCATAAAGTCCGGAGTCGAGGGTGCAGGGAGGCATGGTGGGAGAAGAGGCTGAGAGCTTCCCAGTGGCTCTGCACGGTTTGGACTTTATCCTCAGAGCCACGAGAATGCTGCAAGGTCCATTATAGCAGAGGTTCCCACTGAGCAGACTTGCACCGTAGAGGGTCCAGAGTGACTTCGTGAAGGCCTCAGATTGGAGGAGGGCCAGCAGGAGGCCCCGGACACCGGCTAGGAGGCAGTGGGTTGCCCCTGGGCTAGAGGCTTGGTGGCTAGCACCGAGTGTTGGCCCCGGGAGCTGAGGCATGGAAGGAGGGTCCAGAACTCCTTGCAGCTAACAGGACTAGCTGATTGCCTAGCTGGGGGTGGCGGGGAAAGCAGTCAGCCTGGCTGCCAGGTTTCCGATGAAGCAGGGGGGAATTTGGCTGCAAGGAGCAGAGTGTGGGTAGGAGGACGAGCACAAACTTGAACATGTTCAGTTTGGACTCTCCGAGGGGCAGTCGAGGGCCAGCAGGTGCCCCAGCGGTGGACAGAGCAAGCTCTCCGGAGAGAGGTCCGTGTGGAGGGGTAGACTTGGAGGCCCTGGATGTATAGGGTCATCGAACTGGGAGACGATGAGATGCCCCTCTCCCATGGAGCCTGCGCTCGCCCTCCAGTTTACCGTACCCAGCCCTAGCCCTCCCTTGACGTTGTACGTGCTGCCTTGTAAGATCAGTTGTTCTCTCAGTATGTTCCATCTTGCTGATCAGAGAGTTCTCAGAGGTCAGCCGGTTACGAGACCCTTGCAAAGTCCTCATAGCAGGGGTGAAAGCCTGATCCAGAGGGAGAGGGGACAGATACAAGAAATGTGTTAAAAGGCGTTTCAGTGGGGCTCATGATTGGCTGGGTGTGTGGGGTGTGGGAGAAAGAGGAGTCCCAGCTACTCCCAGTTTACTGGCATGGGGGTTAGTTTAGAGGACAGGAAGAGGGACAGGTTTCAGGAGGAAGAAAACAGGTTCCATTTTGGAACCATTGATTTTGTAGCAATGCTTGCAGAAGGAACCTCTAACTGGAGAAGTCCAGAAGGTCACCAGGACACTGGAGTCTGAGGCTAGGAGGGGAGTCTGGAGTTATACATGAAGCAGCCTCACCCACCACCCCCCTCCCTGCTCCAGCCACATGGGCTTTCTTTACAAGCTCATTTCTCACCTCAGGGCCTTTGCACTTGCTCTCTGCTCAACCCGAACACTCTTTGCTCACACATTCACATGGCTTGTGCCCACAGATAATTTGGATCCCTCTGGAGTAGCCCCTTACCCCATCCCTTGCTATCTGCTTACTCTGCCTCAATTTTCCCACAGCATGGATCCCTCTCCAACCTTCTGTTGTGAATCATTTATGTGTTTTTTTCTGTCTCTATACCTGGAACTTAACTTCTTTCAGTGCAGGGGTTCCATCTGTCTGGTTCACCCTCACCTCGAAGGCCCCTGAGAGCTGTTCAGTGCAGGCAGCTGGTGAACACAGGGGACAGAAGAGCTCGCCGGGGAGGGGACAGCTATGCCAGCAGCAGTGGCCGAGTCGAGTGGACGCAGAGTGGGAGAAGGGGCTGGGGCAGAGGCTGACACCTCAGGCTGGGGAGCGGAGCCCCAGATAGTGCGTGCAGAGCCAAGATGCCCAGGGAGTGCGGAGTCCCAGCAGGAGGAGGGGACCCCGAGAGTTCTCTGCTGGAAAAGCCCCCGGGAGCAGGTGAGCGGAGGGGAGGCAGGCTCTGTGGAGTGTGGGGGGCCAGACCCCAGACACAGTGAGGAATGAGCTGGGAGACTGGCAGGGAAGGGGAGGAGAGACTGGGGGGGGGTGCTAGACACTGGGCCAGCTCCACTGATGGAAACGGGGAGGGGGTGGCGGTACAGGGGCATCAGTGGTCATGAATGACGATCACGGCCTCCTGACTGCTTTCCTGGCCCCACTTTGGCAGTGAACTCCCCATGCAGAGTAATCTCAAAAGCATAAATCAGATCATGTCACTCCCCTGCTCAAAAACATTACTTAGAATAAAACCCAAACTCCCTAATGTGATAAACAAGGCCCTCCAGGCCCTGGCCCCGCCTTCTCCTCTGACCTCATCGCCCCATGCTGGCCCCCGCTCACTCCACTCCAGCCACATGGGCTCCATGCTGGTCCTGGGGCCAAGAAACTCCCTGCCTCGGGGCACTGGCACTGTTGTTCCCTCTGCCTGGAATGCTCTCCCCCAGATTGTCACCTGGCCCTCTCCCACCGTATAGTCAGGTCTCTGTCCAAATGTCACTTCCTCCGAGAGGCTTTTCTTGAGCACCCTAAGATGGAGCTATCCCATGGTCTGTCGCCTTACTCTGCTTTATTTTTTTGCATGGCAGAACGTTCTATCTCCTATATATTAAATCTGTATTTATTTGTCAGTTTCTTGTTCACCTTCCCTACTAAAGTGTAAGCTCCAGGAGGACACGAATTTTTGCCTGTTTTCTTCACTGCTACATCCTACTTTTTTTTCTTTTTTTAAGATTTTATGTATTTATTTGAGAGAAAGAGCAAGGGAACACAAGCAGGGGGAGCCACAGAGGGAGAGGGAGAAGCAGGCTCCCTGCTGAACAAGGAACCCGACGTGGGGTTGGATCCCAGGACCCTGGGTTCACGACCTGAGCCAAAGGCAGACACTTAACGACTGAGCCACCCAGGCACCCCTGCCTGCTACATCCTTAGCATATAGAAGAGGGCCTGGCACGTAGTAGGCACAGATAAATACTGTGTGGGATAGCTGTTTGAATAAATGAGTAACTGAATATTGAAAGCAAATTGTCAGAGTCTTTACATGCAGTGGCCTTTCACAGCCGCTTTGCAAAGGGTGGGGGGGCGGGTATTCTCCTTGGACAGAGAAGCAAGCCTAGGCTCAGAGCAGTTGAGTGGCTGCCCAGACGGAGCCAGAGCCCAGGGAAGTGAGCGCAGCAGGTGAGCACAGACCAGACCCTAGGCTCTTCTCACGGTGCCCTGTGGACCTTCTACAGAGAGAACTAGCCAAGCCTCCTTGGTTTCTCTTGGTTTAGGTGGGGCGATGGGAGGAAGACTGTGAGGGGAATGAAGAAGGGCCAGGGAGAAGCGCTGGGAGGGGAAGAGGAGGAGGAACCCAGAAGGAGCCAGAAAGGGCAGGGAATGCCTGGGAGGGGAGGGGGTGGGGCAGCCTGCCCTGTGTGGGAACCGTGGGAACCGTGGGAACCATGCACCGTGGGCCCCAAGACCTGAAGGGACACCTTGGATCCCCGAAGCCCAATTCTACTTCCAGGGGACAAACAGGGATTTGCCTCAGGAAGGAATGCCCCTGCTACTGCAGGGCTGACCTGCTAGCACTTTCTTTCCTCCACACCTCCCCTCAGAGCTGCTGGGAATTTCCCACTTCCTGGTAGGAACCCTAGGACCCTTGGGGGAGGGGGGGATTTCCTCTGCCCGGGAATGTGGGACACCTTCCAGCTTTTATTAAAACTTCTTCACACTCTGCATAACAACTTCTTCCTGCTCCCTGCAGATAAATTTGGAGAGGGTGGGTTGAGGGGAGAGGACAGAGTCTCCTGGGGACCTTTGTACCTGCTCTTTGCCCTTATATCTCCCCACACTTAGGGAATGGGGTCCCCCCCCCGCCCCGGTCCATCCGTACTCTCCTCAAGGTGACTCAGTGGCTACAGCCATAACTGCAAATACACACCTCTAAAACCAAGATGGGGCCCAATCCCAGCTGGGGGAGGAGGCTTCTGCTGGTGCCTCGTAGGACTCCCATCCGCTTTCCCAGTGAGTCACTCTAGCCGGCTCCCCGTAGTTCCTGACCCTGCCTCCACTTGCTGGAAGCTTCCCTTCCCTGTGCCCGGGGCCACATGCAGGAGAGAGTGGCCAGAGGGTGGGCTGGGAGGTGGCGCCAGTCAGCCAGATCTCAGGGGGCTCCCCAGGACAAACCGTGACCCACTGGTGCCTGGGTCTAGACAGCAGTCACATGAATCGTGAGCACTCGTCTGGTCTGAGACAACTCCCAGGCCAACTGTTTACTCACAGGTCCCCAGAGCACTAGCTACTTGGGAGCAAGTGTTTCTCTCAGTGCATTTCAGCAAATGTCGACGCTGCCAGGCCTCGTGCAAGGTGCCGGAGGGAAGAAGAAGGAAAGAAGACACAGCTCCTGCCTTTAGGGAGCCCGAGGTTCACGAGAACAGATCACCTAGGGGGCTTTTATGACACACCAGGCTCTGGGCAGGGGCGGGGGGCTCAGATGAATAAAACAGCTTTCTGATCTCAAGCAACATTGGCTCTGCCCCGGGGAGGCAGGTGTACGATGGTAACTCCACTACACGGTGGTCTCTCCCCCGTCTCCGCATGCGCCTCAAGGCTCTGTCATGGCCTGGCAGCTAGCCAGCACCCCCACCAGGACAGGAGCGCCTCGAAGGCAGGGACTAGTGTTCTCTCTTGGTATCCTCAGAGTCTCACGCCACGAAACATATTTGCAAGGTAAGTGACACAAAGGACTTCTCAACAGTTGACTCTATCACAAAGCGGAAAATACATGCTCCGTAGAGATCTTGGCAGGTTGCTGCCTTTGCTGCCGAGGAAGGAGTTAATTCTGAATGTGAGGCTCAGATAGGGTGTGATCAGCTAAGCCCTACAGGCTGGAGGTGGAGAATGAACGGGAAGAAGGCCATTCCAGGCCGAGGGGACAGCAGGTACAAAGCCCCAGAGTCAGAAGGAATACGGCTTATTACAGCAAACGTAAACTAGCCCAGAGGGAGTGGTACGCAGTGCATGGAGGGAGGAGCCGAAGATGCGGGGGGCAAGGAGCACGGGGCAAGGTCAAGAGGAATCATGATGGCCGTGCCAAGGAGTTTGATCTTTGTTCTGTAGACACAGAGATCCTCTGGGAAATATTAAGAACAGGAGTCATGGAGACTAAGCAGTGTTTTGGGAAGATTGTACTGCTGACTGTGAAGGGTCTATGGGGCGAAAGCATTGCTAGGAGTGTCTTCTCTTTAGCCTTGGCCTCTTGAAGAGGGGGAGAAGCTGGGGAAAGTCAGGATGGGGGATGTGCAGGGAAATTACTTGGGAAGCAATGTTGGGAGACAGATGACAATGATATGAATCAGAATGGGGGTACTGGCGACAGAAGAGACAGAACGAGTGACCAGTTTGATACGGGAAGTCAAGCTGAATTTTCTAGCCAGAGCGCCCAAAAGAACACAAGAGAAGGCCCAGGCTTTCGGGGTTGGAAAGATGAGGCATGCCGTTCTGGGTTGTTACCCATACTGGCTCCTTGGGCTCCTTAAGTAACACTGAGAAGAGAAGGACTCTTAGAAGATTCTCTTAGTCTTGCTGCCTATTTATTGCCAACAGGCCGGATGCCTTCAGCCTAGAAGGACATGGAGGAATCCATTTTGTTCAAAGCTCACACAAAATCTCCCAGTCCCCTCCTAGTTTTAGCCGCCGCCACCTCCCGTCTTCCTACCCACCACCATAGCAACCCACGTGGCCTGACAAACAGGGACGCGTTGCCAAGAAGCAAGATGTGTGGAGGACCCAAGAAGCAAGATGTGTACCGTCACTGTGGATGATGTCAGCCTCCATGATATGACCCAGCCCACACCCGAGTCTCTTAGTCGCTCAGCTTCTCTATCTCTGACAACCTTCTGTCCTACTGTGTCATGGCCACCCACTCCCATAACCACTCCCCAGACTTAGTCACTACCCAGAACTCCCCCACCTCTGAAATTACTAATTCTGACATCCTTCTATCCTCTCCGCATAGTCACTCAATCATTAGCCTGCACCTGTCTTCTCACTCCATCCAAAGCACCTGTCCACGCGCCCCCTCCCCCGCCCCCGCTTCCTCCCTATCCTTCCTCTTTCTTCACCCTCCTCTCTCATGGCTTAGATTGTGCGACTCAGAATTTCATTCATCCTTCCCTTGTATGTAAATTCCCCTTTGTTGCACCACCTGGCAAAAACCCAACTGTGGATCAACGAGCTCTGCTTTTCCTCTGAACTGCACCTATGTCGAGGGTGATTTCTGCTGGGGAAGACCACAACAGCAAGCTCACTGGGTCCACATCACTGGGGGTCACCCAGCTTGACTGGGTCCTCAGTACTGCCTGCTGGGTTTTCCCTGGTCAACACCTATTCAAGTCCTTGCACAACCACATTTTTAAACCTTATCCCCTGATTCTCAGTGGATGATATCACCTCTTCCTTCAAAGACAAAATAGGAACCTCGAGGCCGGAAATCTTTCGACATCTTGCCATCCGTTCTATCAACCCCCCTGTACCCTCCATGTGCCTCCTGGTGTAATGGAAGTTGTATATCCTGTTTAATCTGGCTACTTATTTTCTGGATCTTGACCCTTTCTTTCTGCCATCTCAGGGATCCTGCCTGTTGCCTTTTTTCCCTTATCTTCAGCATCTCCCTATCTACTCCTGTCTTCCCATCAACATTTAAACAAGTTCAAGTTTCTAATATTAAATTAAGCTTTTAGCCTAGGTGCATTTGATTTTTCGGTTCTGAGTCATTTCTACCACTCTTAGTTCTGTAACATTCTCTTTTTTTCCCTTCTTTTTTCTCGCTACCCAAACCCTAAATGTTGGAGTTCATCAGATTCTGTCCGAGCCCTTGTCTCCTCTATGTATTGACCCTAAGCACCTCTACATTTCCAATGCTTCAAGTGCTTCTCTAGGCTGGCAATTGTCAAGCATATATCTCTGTCTAGACCTCTCTCCTGAGCCTCAGATCCGTGCATACAATGGCCTGTAGGGTGATCAGGTTTAACAAATAAAAATATAGGATGCCCAGTTAAATTTGAATTCCAGCTAAACCATGAAAAAATGTTTTAGTATGAGTATGCCTCCTGTAATATTTAGGACAGATTTATTCTAAAAATTTATTTGTTGTTTTTCTGAAATTCAGATTTATTCTTTGTTTTGTCTGCAAGCCAGCATGACTTGGCATCTTTATCGAGGCCCCACAATAACCTTCACTCTACATACCCGCAACTGAACTTCCCGTGAGACAAACTCGACCGTACACTGCATGATATAAGTGAAAACCAGCAAAGCTGTCCCTGGCTCCACTGCTCTTCTTTAGCTCCTGAATCCTCCTAAAGATCCCTAAAATCTGGCCACTCCTTTCCAGTGACAGCCATCACCCTAAAGAGGCCACCATCATCTTCTACCCACCACAATGCCCTCTCTGGGCCCTAATATGTGGTTGCCACATAGCAACCCAAAATATCTTATTGAAATGCACATTTTTATCACGGCTTTCACTGGTTTAACTTCTAAAGTTTGAAATCCTTACCACCATCATCCCTTGTGCCCTGCATATCACGGCCTTTGCCCACCTCTCCCTCTTCTTTATGGGCCACTTACTCTACACTCTACAGCCATTCTGAGCTTCTTTTGGAAGTCTTGAGCCCCCTCTTGACTTGGGCCTTCCCACATGCTGTCACCTCTGCCTGGAACAATCTTTTCTCCCTCTTTTTCTCTTAGCCATTCATCATCCCTTAGGTCTCAGAGCCTGTCCTTCACTCCCTGTATTCAATCATGTGCTTCTCTTTTGGAACATGCAGCACTCTCTCCTCACCTGTTTGTTCTTGGTCCTTCATTAGACTGTGAGCTCCCCGAGAGCAGGACCTTGTCTGTCTTCTCCATTGTGTCCCAAACCCCTAACACAGTCCCTAGCCCAGAGAAGGAGCTCAATTAATATTTCAGGGGTGAATGAGAGAGTAATCTGTCTCCCCATTCAGCCTGGGACATCTCCTCTTATCTTCCTGTGAGGTCTCAGTAGAGACCACTCTCCAGGACTGAAATGGTTTCCAGTGGATTTAGAGTTTACCCAGCACTACGACTCCCAGTGGAACATCTTGGTCCTCTAGGTCCAACATCAGTAACCCAGACCCGGCCAGAGTTGTCTCAACCCTGCATGTCAATGGCGGAAAGCAGAAGGCAGATTGGCCAGAGACAAGGAAGAGCAGGTAGCCTCCTGCAGGATGATGGCAGACCGATGCTGGTAAACTGAGGCTAAGACCCAGCCACAAGGGCAGCCTTGTCTCCAGGCCCGGCTCCTGAAGTGTGGCCTCCAGCATGGTGACCCAAGTGTCCTGGAAGCCCCAACAACGGATGTGTTGAGCTTGGGGATTGCAGAGGGCTTCCAATTACACCTGTCCAGCAGGCTCTTGCAATTGAGGGCCTAGAACTGAAGGAGCAATCGAGGCTGTATTTGCCAATCGAGGTTCACCAACAAGCAAGTGACCATCAAAGCTGCATGAGCGGTGAGAATCCCCCACGGAGACCATGCCGGTGTCCAAGGAGACGAGATCAATGACAGAATTTGGGAGACGCCTTGCTTAAGGGATTCAGAAAGAAGAGTAAACTATAGATGAAATCGAAGAAGAGGAACTAGAGCTGTAGAGAGAGAATCACGAAGGTGGACGGGCTGGGAGCCCCAGAGATAACATTTAAAGAAGCAAAGATTGAGCAACAGTCAACTGCCCTAGAGAGGGGGAGCTCTGAGAAGTGGAAACTGGGGTTGGAAAATGGGACGTCAGTGGTGACCTTTGAAGAGAAAAAGTTAGCTTCTCTCTCTGGGTCCAGCCCCTTCTACCTTCACTCTGAATGCTTTCCCCTCCGTGTCCCTTTCTACAAGTGAGAGAACTGTTTAGGATTTGGTGAGTAGTCAAGAAGAGGAAGAAAGTTAACCCCAGTCGAGCAAGCTCACAGCTTCTGTGTCTGGTCTCCAGAGCCTGTGACTGCTGAGGAAGGTGGTGGGATGGCCGCCACTTTTCAGAGGCCAGCGGTCTGGTGGAGGTTCCAGCGCTGCTGCTCCGCTCTGCCCCTGCTGAGGCCGGGGGGGCTTCCTGGACGGCCCCCCTTTCATGAGCAGGCTCCTGCACGCTGCATCCTTCTCTGTGTTTCTCCTCCCCAGCGCCCACTCTTTGGCCTGGAGTTCGCCTTCTAGCTCCCCCTTCTCAGAGTCCCAGAACCTGCCTGCAGAAAGGGCCACCATCTCCCCAGTTTTCCACTTTGTTCTATCCCCCAAGACAAGCCTACAACATCCTCCTCTACTTCATCTACTTCCGGGAAACAAGCGACCAATCAATCCAACCTGGGGGTGGGATTTAGGAAGTCTGACAACCGACCAAAGCTCTTACAGCTGTGTGTGGGTCCTGGCGTCCGCTCCTGCCCCTCCTCGGAGCCTCCAGGGGCCTTGACCTCATGGCTTTGTTCCTGAGGGGAAGGCCTCCTTCTCCTCTCCACCCCAACTCAGGTATGCAGACCCTGCTTCCCAGCCTTCCTCCCTTCACTTCAGTGGGTACTCTGTCCCTTGGAGCCCTCAGGCTTGGGGGACCCCCATTCTACAGAACCTCAGGCTCATTTGGGAATGTCCCAACGGGAAGCATTCTCTCTTAGAAGAACACAGGGCAGATTCACCTTTCATACTAATATCTTATAATTAACACTTTTATCATGACACTGCCAAGAAACTTCCAGTGGCTCCCTGTGGCCTGGGATCTGAGTGGGAAAGCCTTCACTGATGCTTCACTCCTTCAGGGCAGGCCTAGGGGGAGAAAATACCTTCTTTTGGGAGGAGAGCAGTGAGAGAGTCTACTGATTTCTCTGCCCCCAAGACCCCACTGAACCTGGGCATGTCCCCTCCCCAACACAGCCCCACCATGGGCCTCCAGCGTACAAGGAATGGGTGTTTGGACAAGGTAGGAGAGAAGGTGCGCTGGAGTAAGGAATCAGCTGCCTTGGGCTCCTGCGTGGCCAACTCCATATGGCTTCTGCTCCAGCCTGACCCGTTTTCTTAGGCCTCTGAACACTCTAGGCCACAAAGGGCCAACAGACTTATTTCCATTGCCAGCTTTAACCAATAAGTGATGGGGACACTGAGAATGACTATGCATTCAGAGGCTGTGGGAAGTGGTATGACCATCAGTTCACAATGTCTTCTGTGGACAAGGGATGGAAGAGAAGTGTCATGTGTGCCCTGTATTTGCCAAATTGATCTCTGCTCTTTCAGCCTTCCGTCCTTGACTCAAGCAATTCCTCCTTCCTGGGAGCCCCCCACCCTTCTTCTTCCCCTGTCCAAATTCTTTTAAGAGCCAGATTCTTCAGGGGCATCCGAGTGGCTCAGTCAGTTAGGCATCTGCCTTCAGCTCAGGTCATGATCCCAGAGTCCTGGGATTGAGCCCCGGGTTGTGCTGCCTGCTCAGCGGGGAGCCTGCTTCTCCCTCTCCCTCTGCCTGCAGCTCTCCCTGCTTGTGCTCTCTCTCTCTCTCACTCACTCTCTCTCAAATAAATAAAATCTTAAAAAAAAAAAAAGATTCTTCAAGAAGCAGGGGTGTCTTCCCACCCTCAGAAGAAGCCTCTTTCTCATCTGCACTATTTAAAAGTAATGACTGTTGAGGGACATCTGGTTTGTTTTTAGTTTCCAGAGGGGTGAATAGAGCAATAAATACATAAGCAAATAAATAAATAAAACCCGGAAAGGGTAATGACTCTTATGCTCATTTGACATTCAACCCAGGCTGCCTTGTCAGGGGAAGTGCATTCTGGAGGGTTTATGTGTTCTCTCCCTAACGAGACTGGAAGCTTCTGGGGGGCAAGGCTCCCTGGTACCACTTTCTCTCTTGCTGAGGAGTGAGGCACAGAGCTCAGAGAGTTTGCTGAGTGGAAAACGTGTTTCTACACAGGAGAGACCAGAGAGATCCTGGCCCAGTTGGGGCGGTGGGGGGGGGGGATTGAATACATGGAGGGGGCCAGACCCTTGAGTTTAGTCAGACAGGAGGCCTTTCCCTAGAAGTCAAGTTTCAAAATTGGGGCGGGACCTGTCTGGTGAGAGGAGGTGGGGAAGTTCCAGCTCTGGGGAAAGTGTGAAGGTTCAGAAGTGGGAACCATAGCATCTGCTGGAGAAATCTCACTAGAGAACAATTCTAGTCCTTATTCTTTCTCGTGCCGGAGACCATATGCACATCCCCACGTCGCTTTCCAGGTTTTCCTGCCTCTGCACCGTATTGCCCCAAACCACGTGTCCTGGCCGCCCCCACGCTGATAGTCAGTCCATTGGTGGAGAAATGGAAGATGTCAGGGGTGCCCTGGGGTGGCGGCCAGCAGTGGGAGTGCCCTGAGAGCTGTCAATTCAGGGATGGAGCTGAGGTGTCACCAAGGCCTCACGGAGTCCTGATTTACGGGAAGATATTGTCCAGCATCTCTGCTGGCCCTGTGATGTAGGGGCGCTGTGTGGGGGGTGGGGTGGAGGAGGAGGGCAGGGGGTAAAGGAGGAGTGGTAGAAGGAAAGAATGGAAATAAAAGACCAGATGCCTGCTGTCAGCTGCGCTAGGACCTTCCCCCACGGCCTCCTATTGTATTCGGTCACCCACGTTTGCTAGTTAACCATTCCCACTGTGATCTGATTTGTGTGCTTGTTTACCCTCCCCTCCTATTTTACAGGCCCCTGGAAAGCAGACACTGGCTTCTATTTCTGCTGTCTGCCTCCCCCACCCCAGCCCAGCTCCTAGCCCCACACTGGGCTCATGGGAAGCCTGGAGACGTGCCAGTTGCTGAGACCCGCTGGCTGAGCGGAGAGTAGCAGGGGTTAATTAATCCTAGAAGGAAGGCCTCCTAGAAAAGTCCCAGCTGCCTGCTCCCCGAGGGCCCACAAAACTCTCCGTGGCACCCTCTGCCAGCCCAGTGCCTCCGGTGCGGGATCCTGCCTCTGCTGGCTCTGGCTGGCCTTTCCCCTCCAGCCTCTCTGGGGACACGTCACTGGCCTGCAGTTCGGAGTATGTCAGCGGGTTCTGTGAACCGGCTGCTCCACGGCCCATCTGAATGAATCTGGCCACTCCCAGTTTTACAAGTCCCATTCCTGCAAACATTTCCCGCCTTGCCTTCCTGCACAGCCCGGGCCTCTGCGCCCTCCCTGGGGGGCAAAGCCTGAGGCCTCAGCTTGCTCCTTCTCCAGGCCTTCCCACACCCCACTCTCTCACTGAGCAGAATTTGCTGGGGCCTGGCTCTGGGCACGGGTGTGGCAATGACCTGGGTAGCAGCAAGAAGACTGCAAGGAGGGCCCGTGTCCTCCTGCAGCTCCAAGTCCGCCGGGGTGACCAGAACGCATTGCGAAACCCTGCGAGGCATGCCTGCTTGCTTGATAAGCACCACATGTGCACAGAGAGCGCTGGTCCCGGCCCAGCCTGGGCTCTCCTGGGTGGGCTGGGGTCTGGGAGGGACCCATATTAAAAAATGGGAAGAGGATTCTTGCAAGAGCATGGAGAGTCAACCAGTTCAGCTACTCACCAGCTGTGTGACGTTGGACAAGTCACCTAACCTCTCTGGATTCGGGTTCTTTTTTTTTTTTTTTTTTTCTTAAAGATGTATTTATTCATTTCAGAGGCAGGGGGAGGGGAAGAAGGAGAGGGAAAGAGAGTCTCAAGCAGACTCCATGCTGAGCACGGGACCCGACACGGGGCTCCATCCCAGGACCCCGAGATCATGACCTGAGCAAAAATCAAGGGCCTGGCGCTTAACCGTCTGAGCCACCCAGACGCCCCTGGATTCCGATTCTTTATCCACAGGCCAAGGCTCCCTGATCTAGGATTCTGACAGTGCGTGGCACAGAGCTGCGGCCCCGCTGCTGGACAGGGAGAAGGTCTTGGAGCACTCACTGAGGTGGCCGAGGTCCAGGCCAACGGGGACGGGCAGGGGGCCCGTGATCCAAAGTCAGCTTCCCACGATCACGAGGTGCAAAGGGTCACTCCTGAGAGACAGTGGGTGCTAGAACCGCACCCTCAAGTCTAGAGACCAGGTGCCTCAGGCCTGAGGGTCACCTCAGTGCTGTGTCCCAGACCCCAGTTCCCCAGTGGCAGTAGACAGAGGACGGAGGAACCCTGGCTGGGCAGGAGGTGGGCGGCTGCAGGAGTCACATCAGCCCCAAGCAGTTCAAACAAAGATGAGCTGTTTCCCCCCAGCTTGAGGTTGTTTATTTGCAAACAACAGTGTTTGCACTAGCTCGGGTCCTCCTGCCGCCTGGGCCAACAGAGGCTGTCTGTGTGCCGGCCCCGCCCCCTTCCCGGGCTCTGTCTCTGGCCTCCACCGGGGCCTCCCGCGTGTGCAAATCCCCTGGCTCTTTGTAGCAGCTCTCCACACATGGGATCTGAGCGACGGAGTGGTCAGTGGCCATTTAGGAGACAGGGTAGAAGGGTGGGATTTGGGGACAGCCAACAGCATGCTAAGCAGGCAAAGTGTGTGTCCTGTCACACCCTGGAGGCCTGCCTCTGACCTCGCTCAGCATCCCCCCGCCCCCACCCCCCATCTCAGGCTCGGAGCACCTCCGAATTGGCCTCCTGAGGTCCAAAAGCCCTGAACCTAGATCAAACCTCCCTGAAGCTTTGGCAAGGTCAGGGGCAGACTCTGTGCAGTGTCCCTCTGGGAGGTCAGACAAGCCCTTTCTAGCAATTCTGCCCTTTGGGATAAGCACTTTCTGTACAGGGCCTCATCAAGCAGGTGCCTACCCCACCAGTCCCAGCAACCCAAGAAGAGAGTGTTTTCTTCTCCACCAGGAGAAACTGGGTAGGTCCAGGGGCCTGCACAGAGGGGAGACACTCAGAGAAAGGGGGAACGGAGGTGGGAGAGGTGGAGTCTCAGCAGCAGGGCCAGTAGAAATATCTAGGCTCCCCCTTGCTGTGGAGAGGCTTTGGGGTGGGACAGGGAGAGGACGGTCTAAGAGTATCAGAGGGGATGGAGGTTGCCCCGTTCAGCCCCAGGACCACCTCCTTACGAGAGAGGTACTCTTTCTTGCTCGCATGCCCAGTCCTGGTCTGCTCTCCCCCAAAGGACAGGGACATCAAAAACATCCCAAAGCTGTGTGAGCACGGCACCCCTTTTCCCATTCCCAAGGCTTAGGTCAGCCCTGCAGGCTTGCCCCCATCCCAAGACGGGCTGGGAGGCTCCAGAGAGGGTGCGGCCTCTGGTGAGAAAGCCAGGTTGACCCAGAGTTGCCCCTCAGCAGACTTGTGGGCCCAGTGAGGAAGGAGGTGTCGTGGGGGCTGAGGAATGGGCGCTGGGCATGTCAAAGACCTTGGGCCTCAGGAGCCTTGAAGTCGGGCAGCGGAGGGTACAATCAGGGACCCCAGCTGTGCGGGGGACAGGTTCAGGACCTCTCTTGACCTCTCTGAACTTCAGTTTTGTTCAACTGGGGATAATCCCTATGAGAAAGCAGGGTGTGTGTGTGTGTGTGTGTGTGTGTGTGTGTGTGTGCGAAAGTGTCTACCACAGAATAAGTGTTCATACATGTTTAAAGCCTCCCTCGTGACTCAGGCAGGCGGCGGGGTTTGCTTCTGACTCCTCAGCACGACTTCAGCAAGGAACCCAGAATCCGTCCAGGAGCTCCTGGCCTGGGCTTGCTGCTAGGTCGGCTCTTGGCAGCCTTGGACCCAGCCCTGGACGCGCAGAGCTCGGCACTGATATGTGGGAGAAGCACCTCTATGTCTTATTTGAAGTCACCCTTAAAAGGAGGTCCGTGGGGGCGCCTGGCTGGCTCAGTCCATTAAGCGTCTGCCTTCGGCTCAGGTCATGATCCCAGGGTCCTGGGATCGAGTCCCACATCAGGATCTTTGCTCAGCAGGGAGCCTGCTTCTCCCTCTGCCTGCCACTCCCTCTGCTCGTGCGAGCTCCCTCCCTCTCTCTCTCTCTGACAAATAAGTAAATAAAACCTTAAAAAAAATAAAAAGAATGAGTCCAGAGTCTGGCTCCCTGCTCAGGGGGAGTCTGCTTCTCCCTTTCCCTCTCCCGCTACCCCTGCTCGTGTTCTCTTTCTCTCTCTCTCACTCTCTCTCAAATAAATAAATAAATAAATAAATAAATAAATAAATAAATAATTTTTGAAAAAAAAAAAAAAAAAAGGAGGTCCGGGGCATCACAGGGCTGAGGTGGCAGTGTTCTGACCTCTGAAGTGAGTGGTGCAGGGCTTGTGGATTTCCACCCTCTCAATCCCCCTCCCTCCCTACACACACACACACACACACACACACACACACACACACACGCTGCCCCCAGCTCTGAGGGAGATCAGGGTCTGATCTCTGAGCCCACGTGTTTTGCCTAGGAACTGTGAGAACAGTGGTCTGGAAGGGCAAAGGAAGTCGTGAGGGTGGGAAAGCAGCACCCCGGCGTGGGCGCAGGGATGGTGGCGAGGGGCGTTTCAGAGCTGACTGTGTTCGTAGGAATTCCAGATTTTGACTGTGGCAGCTGCTGAGCCTTCCTTCTCTTCCCCACCACCTGTTCCCTCCCTGACTCAGCCCACCTGTCCGCCCGAGGCCTCTGACGAAGTCCCCAAACATCCTAGTCCTGGCCACCCCCTGCTTAATTTCAGATACCCAAATACGTCTTGAGGTGTATCCAAAAGAAGTCCCCAGCACATAGAAAACATCAGGCCTGGGGAGCTCTGTAGCTCTGAGCCGGATCGGTGTGAGGGGGAGAGGGGGTGAAGTACCAGGCCAGACGAAGTCAGGCGAGGTGAAGGAACTGCTGTCTCGAGCCCTGGGGACAGATGTGCACGTCTGCCTCATGGGTCAGACCAGCCTGAGGCTTTGCCACTTCTGTGCTGAGGGACCATGGTCAGTTTGTCACTCTCTCTGGGCTGAGGGGACCAGTTCCCACCTCCTGGGCTTATAAGGATGGAATGGGACCAGGGTGCAAAGTGGGTGACCCAGGTCCCGGCCTGGAGTAGGTGGTCAGTAGCTATAATAACACGTGTGATCTCAGGGAATGGCAACTCCATCCTTCCAGGAGCTCAGGCCAAAGCTCAGTCAAAGGAAACAGTCAACAAAACTAAAACACAGCCTACGGAATGGGAGAAGATATTTGCAAATGACATATCTGATCAAGGGTTGGTATCCCAAATCTACAAAGAACTTATCAAACTCAACCCCCCAAAAACGAACCCAGTTAAGAAGGGCAGAAGACATGAACTAATGAGTCATCGAACTTTATATCGGAAACCGGGGATGTACTGTATGGTGACTAACATAATATAATAAAAAATCATTTAAAAAAAAAAAAAGAAGGGCAGAAGACATGAATAGGCACTTTTCCAAAGAAGGCATCCGGATGGCTAACAGGCAGATAAAAAGATACCGAACGTCACTCAGCATCAGGGAAATACAAATCGAAACCACAAGGAGACACCATCTCACACCTGTCAGGATGGCTCCAATTAACAACACAAGAAACAACAGGCGTTGACAAGGACGTGGAGAAAGGGGACCCTCTTACACTGTGGGTGGGAATGCAAACCGGTGCAGCCACTCTGGAGAACAGGACGGAGGTTCCTCAAAAGGTTAAAAATAGAGCCACCCTACGACCCAGTAATTGTACCACTAGGTATTTACCCAAAAGATACAAAAATACAGATTTGAAGGGGTAAACGCACCCCGATGTTTATAGCAGCATTATCAACAATAGCCCAACTGTGGAGAGAGCCCAAGTGCCCATCGGCTGGTAAACAGATAAAGAAGATGTGGTATTTAGACAATGGAATACCACTCAGCCATGAAAAGAATGAAATCCTGCCATTTGCAACAACATGGATGGAGCTAGAGGGTATCACGCTCAGTGAAATAAGTCAGAGAAACACCGATACCATATGATCTCACTCTTATGTGGAATTTAAGAAAGAAAACAGATGAACATATGGGAAGGGGGGAAAGAAAAAAAAAAAGGAGAACGGGAAACAAGCCATAAGAAACTCTGGACAGAGAACAAACTGCGGGTTGTGGGGGGCGGGGGAGGGGATGGGCTAGACGGGTGATGGGGACTGAGGAGGACACTTGTGGTGATGAGCACTGCGTGTTGTGTGTAAGGGATGAGTCACTGAACTCTACTCCTGAAACCAATATTGCACTGTGTTAACTATCTAAAATTTAAATTAAAAATAAAATAAAATAAACACACACACACACAAAGACTGCAGAGTCAGCCTTGACTCCTTTTTCTCCCACACCCCCCGTGAAAACTACCAGCAAGTCCTTTTGTCTCTCCCTGTAGCCAGCACCCTGCCTCTTCTCACCACCTCCCCAGCTCTTTCCTCAGCCTAGTAGCTAGAGGGATCAAACCCTCCCTGGCTCCGTTTGTCTAATGGCCTACAAAGGCGCCGTTGACCTGCCCACCCTCGCCCCTCTGACCTCTGCTCCCACCGCTCTCCCATCACGCCCCCTGCCTGAGCCTCACTGGCCAACTCCTGGTCCTCGGGGCGCGCAGGGCACGGGCTCCCCCCTGCCCGTGATGCGGGGTGCCCGACACCTGCAGCTCCGTCTCCCCTGCCCTCTGAGGCCCACCTTGATCACTGAGGTTAACGTCGCCCCCACCCAAGCCCAGAGCCCATCACCCCCTCACCCTGTTCCCACAGTAGTACTTCATGCCTCCTAGCATACCATGGAATGGACTGATCTGTTCAGTGTCTGTGGTCTGTCGCTCTTGCTAGAACGGAAGGCGAAGGAGGACAGAGATTTTCATTTGACGTCCCAGGTACCTAGAACTCAATCAGTACTCGTTGTGTGAGTGATGGGATCTCATGACAACCCTGTGAGGTGGTAAAGGCAACCGATTTCTTTTAATGGCAGAAACCCCGGGTTTTTTACAGTTGACTTCTGATTCTTCCCAAGTGCCTGGTGTCAGGGTGGGGGTCACTGCCCTGTCGCCCCAGGCCCCTCCCCTTTTTGATTGAGGGGGTGCCCTGGGGCACCCTCCTGCCCTGGGATTCCTGCCCCTTTCACCATTCTGGCACAAGCACAGAGGCAAAACCATTCCTTTGTCGCCCCTCTGCACA
Source organism: Ursus maritimus (assembly GCF_017311325.1). Classification (NCBI taxonomy): domain Eukaryota; kingdom Metazoa; phylum Chordata; class Mammalia; order Carnivora; family Ursidae; genus Ursus; species Ursus maritimus. The sequence goes on from NW_024423564.1 coordinate 13,889,727, forward strand.
GCCAAAGCCAACTGGAAATTTCCTGAGTTTCTCCTGCTATGGGAAAAAAATGAGGGAAATTAACAGAAAACACAAGAAACATAAAAATGGTCTGGTTGACAACGTGCAGGATTCTGGTCCAGTCTTCAGAGCACATAGGTTCTATCTGGTTTCCAGCACCTTCTGAGATGTCTGCATTCTCGCCTCCAGTACCTGGCCTGGATTCCCTCCTTCCTGGGTGCCAACTTCCCAGTCTCTTCCTGCTTCCCTCCTTCTCCCTCCTGCCCCTAGAGCTAGAAACTGAACCCCAAGAGTTCCCAGTCATTACCTAGAGAAGGCCACTTTTGGGGGACAGTTTCTTCTTCTGTAAAATGGGAAGACGAATGCCTTGACCTCTGCATCCTGTTGGGAGGCGCCGTTACAGTAGCGGTGTAATGGGCTTTGGGAGCTTTCAGACTTCGCACTAACCTAAGATAAATGGAGTCAGGCCCTGCCCCAGAGCCAGGATGACAAAGGAACCTGAAATAGGGGGCAATGTGCGCTGTTGACACAGCTGGGATCTGCAACGGTCACCCTTGCCAGGTCAGTCACCCTTGCTGGGGGACTTGCAATCTGATCACAGACAAAAGAACTTTTTTTTTTTTTTACATTTTTATTTAATTTCCAGTTAGTTAACATACAGTGTACTTTCAACTAAACAAAGAACCTTTGGTCTCCTCACTGACCGGTTGTAGACGAGGCTGAGAGGGGGGAGCTGGAGCCCAGGCAAACAAAGGCTCAAAGTGGGGTCCTGCTATAATTGGTGGAAATGAAATTCATAAAATACCTACTATGTGTTGGGTACTGTGCTCAGTACTGGGGAATACAGCAGCGAACAAGGGAGACAGGACTCTTGCCCTCATGGGGCAGACTGTCTGTGGGGGACACGGACATGCATTAAGCAAATAAATTAGTCATTTTGATTAACCACAGAGGCAAGAGCTTCGAAGGAGAGACACACAGGGTGCCACGAAAGTATATAACAAAGATTCGAGGGGGATGGGCTGTGAGTCCCAGAAAGGCTTCCCAGAAGGGCTGCTTGCTCTGAGAGCTAGTGATATAGTTCAGGGATGTTGGTGAGGTCCGGAGCCAACAGCCAAGATAGAATTCTTGAGACGTCTTCGGTGCAAAAAGGTGAGTTTATTAAAGCACGGGGACAGGACCTGGGGGCAGAAAGAGCTGCTGCCCCAGGTTGTGAGGGGTGGCTGGTTATATACTAGGGACTTGGAGGACATCAGGAGAAAGGGAGGTGTCTAGAAGGACTTTCGGATACTCAAGAAGGCCCTCGGGCTACTGGAGGCCTGGCATTGTCATTCACAGGAAGACAGAGGGAGCTTCCAGGAGGGAAGTCCTTCTCTTTGGAGGACTCTTGTCAGTGGGCGGCAGGTCCTGAAGAAACTGAACTTTCTTTTCATTTCCTTCTGCCTGTTTCCCAGGTCAACTCATGGAAGGGAGGGGGGTTGTTAGGGCTCCAGGAAATCGAGGTGTGGGTCTCTGAAAGTTAGGCTTTTGATGAGAATGCTTTTTCTTTGTTAATCACGAAGGCATCCAGCAGGACCGTGATCTCTCTCTCAGTTAACCATTTGTTTTTCCCTCCCATTACTCTTGGGGCAGTCTGGAGTGTCCGAGGAATGCCACACCTCTCCCAGGGCGGGTGCGTGTTGGGGGAGGGGAGCCAGCTTGCGCTTTATCCTCAGCTTGCCTTCTGCTCCCTCATCATTTGCAAGACGCTGTTCAGTTCCTTCCAGCAAGTCAAACCTGGGCTCGCCACACGTTCCCGTAGCCTCCGGGAAGCTGGGCAGAGCGTGGCCAGGAGGCCCTTGGCAGGGGCCAGGCCCTGGAATAGGGGCTAGGACCCGGCCGCGATGCGGCAGGGAGGTCCTGCGGGGTGCAGACGGGGCTCGGCCCCACGGTCCTTCCAGACCCCACCCGTCCCCCAGCACAGCGAACCAGCGGGGACGGCGAGATCCTGGCTGCTCCGCCAGCCGTGGACGCAACGGGGCAGGGCTCCATGACCTCACTGTAATGGTGTCCTACAGCCCCGCCAGCAGGAGGAGAAAACAAACACTGAAAAGTCCCCCAGCGCTCCCAGATGTCTGCTCAGGAAGACTCAGGGCTCCAGGCTACGGGCAGCCTGCCCAGCTCAGGAGGCCTGAGCGGAATTCAAAAGTGCTTGTTTCTCGCTGAAAAATTCCAAAGATTGCTCAACATTCCTTTGACCCCAGGAGCTGGGGTTTGGCGGGAGGTGCTGGAAGCTGGGGACCCAGCGCCTGTGGGCCTGCCATATGGCTCAGGACTGTCAGGGAATAGCCCCTCCGGCCTGCTCCCCCAGGGGCAGGGGAGGGGCGTGCAGGAGGGGCTATGGAGACCCCTCCCCCTCCCACAGGCACAGGGGCACTGATGGTAGCGCGAGCTCCGGTGGGGCTAGAAGGAGGAATGGGAAACCTGCAGACTGGGGCCCAAGTTCTCGGGCTCTGGTGCAAAGCCTGTTTTTTCGGCTCTCAGGTGCCACCGAGGTAACCCATTAAGGTCAACTTTCTGTGGCCACTGGGAAGACAGGCTCCCTCTTCCTAGCTGTCTGTCTGAGAAGCTTGGCTCAAATGCCCCCTCTTCCAGGCAGCCTGCTCCTTGCCTGGATTGGAATCTCCGCCTCCCACAATAAGTTACTTACCACCCTTTGTCTCACATTATAGTTGTTTCTCTAAGTATCTGCTCTTCTTTACTAAGGAGGAAAGGCTCTGGAAGGCAGGAGCCTTCTCAGTTCACGTCGGTAGAATTCTGCAGGACTCCGCTGGCACAGAGATGGAGATACCAAGGTGTTCACCCCAGCGCTGCTTACCCTAGTGGAGAATGACCAGTGATCTAAATGATTAAGAATAGGGGTTGATTGACTACTTTAGAGAGTGCCCCTGCGTGGGAATGCTAAGCAGCCCTTAGCAATTGCATATCTGGAAGTATTTAAATATCAAAATCCACCAACTTCCGTCACCAATGAACTGCTATTGACGTTTTAGTGTGTTTCCTTCACCTGTTTTTTTCTAGGTAAGTCTACAAACACAGTAAAATCCTACCAAAACGTGGTGCATGCGGGATAAAAATTCAATTGTATTGAGGGTGGGGTTGCATTTAGGAAAACAATAATGGGGGGAGCTCATCTTATCACAAAAGGCACAATATGAAAATGTTGAAAATTATACTGCGCTCAGCAGTCTACACTGAACTGAGCCACGCCCCCGAATGACCCTGAGGCTATCAGTCCCTAACCTCACCCATCTCATCCTCGGAAGGGAAGGGCAGCGGACGGCCAGTTAGAGAGTGAGGCCGGGGAGAAAGGAAGCCTACTGATTACATCCAATTTTGCATACTCACTGAATTTGACATGTATTTTTAATAAAATGAGAATCGTACGGTATATAAATATGTGTTTCATATCCTTTCTTATTCAGTATTGTATCTTAAGCAACAGTCCATCTTATGAACTATTATTTTCAAACCGGACATTATTGTAAATGTCCTTGTTTTTTAAAAAGTCTTATCTTTGACTTCCCCTCCTTATCCATGGGGTGCAATTCCTGGGTCAAAAGGTATAAATATAGGGGCGCCTGGGTGGCTCCATCAGTTAAGCATCCGACCCTTGATTTCGGCTCAGGTCATGACCCCGGAGTCATGAAATCGAGCCCCTTGTCGGGCTCTGCGCTTCGCACGGAGTCTGCTTAAGATTCTCTCTCCCTCTCCCTCTGTTGCTCACTCTCTCTCTCTCAAATAAAGAAGTAAAATCTTTAACAAGGGTATAAATACTGTAAGGATTACTGAAATATATTTCCAAATCTTCCTCCAGAAAAGTTGTGCCAAATTACACTCAGCAGCCAATGAGTGTTGCCTGCAGCCCTGTCCATGGGTGGCTTAGTTGTTGTTCAAGTGAGTGGTCAGATCTGAGAACTATTTCCAAAGGTAGAATCGATGGGGTTCGGTGATTGCTGGAGTATGGGGGTGTAAATCAAGAGGAATGGATGGCACTGAGGTTCTTGTCTCAGGTGTGTGTAAAGATGGGAAAGCCTTTAGTAGAGAAAGGGAAAGAAGGAGGGGGAATTGGGATCCAGAGAATAGAAATTCGATTTGGGAATATTGCATGGTCATACAAAAAAACCAAAAGCACGCGCAAGACCCAGAAGATAAACAAGCAAAAACATTTCCCCCAAAGAAAACATGCAAATAGTTGAAGAATAAAAAAGTGTCAACCTCATCATTCCATGAACTAAGATTCATTTGGTTGAAAATAATAGAAATGTTAAGTTTTACAAGTTTAGTTAAAGGCAGAAGAGTTTAGGGAAGATTCACAAAGACTGGAAGAGCAGAGATGGAGCTGGCACCAGACCCTCACGCATTGACAAGATTCACTCTCTCTCTCTCTCTCTGTTTTTCTTTACAGGTCAACCTTACTCCCTCTGGGACTGGCATTGGCCTATGTGGCAGGAAGCATGGCTTCCAAGAAGGCCCACAGCTCACCTCTCATAGCTTTGCCTCCAGAAATCTACTAGGACCTGCTCGCACTGGTCCCAAAGTCAAAGATCCCAAGGACGGACCCTTATTCACCCAACACAGTCCATTAACCAAGGCCTAGAGTGAGCTGTTGTGACCGGTCGCCTTAGGTCGGGGACCTTCTTTGGGCTAATAAACTGGGGGCAGGATTTGGAGAAGAATGAAGCAGGCACACAAACCACATGATTAGCGGGGAAAGAACTCTGCTCAGAGGAAGGGGGATGCAAAACGATGGATACTCGCTGGATTCCCAGCATATCCACACATGCTTCTTTCCGTACCGATAATGCCCACAAATTGTCTTCTCTTACCATGTGCAACCATCCCCTTCCCAATGGGATGAAACTCGAAGTCATCCTGGCTTCCATGTCCCACTCCACGTCCAAAATCTACAAGATGAAAAATCTCTTTTTCCTCTGGTAGATTTTAAGATTTTCTTGTGTATTTTTGACATTCTGCAGATCTGGAACAGCATGGATAGGTGAGGATTTATTACTTATTCTGCTCAGTGTTCAGTAAGCGCTTTCTGTCCAAGGATTCTGGCAAATGTTCCCAATATCTCTTCAGTCTTTTCCACCATTTGCTCCTTTTTTGGAACCTTTTCTTGGATGGAGCCTCCCAAACTCTCTTCCATGTCTAGTAATCACCTTTTCATAATTTTCAATTTTTCTTTTTCTTTTTTTTTTCCTTTCCTGTGCTGAGCTCTGGGTGAATTCCTCAGCTCCATCTTCCAAAGCACTAATTGTTTATTCAGCTCTGCTTGGTCCAGAGTCTCCCCCATCTGTTGTTTGTATTTCGAGTACGGGATTTTTTCCTTTCCAGGGTTTCCAATAAATAGTTCCTCTTCCATATCCTCTGACTCTTGGTCGCTTCCTCCCTCATCTTTTGAGGCTTCTAAACACCCTCACTTTACAGTCATTTTCATCTTGCTCTACTGTTTTCTTTTCATCTGGAGGGAGTTCGTCTCCTGCAGATTGCTTTTGTTGGCAGTCTTTCTTCACATTACTTTTTCCTGTTTCTTTTCTGCTCTCTATCCACGGAGATGTTTCTCTTCTCTGGAAATGTGGCTGTGTCTTTCTATCTTCCTCTTTCGCATGTCTCTCTCCCTGGAGGGGCAGCATGGAGTGCTAGGTAAGAGCTCAGGTTCTGGAGGTGGCCTATGTGCAGGTCTCGACACCGTCGTTGGGTGGCTGTGTGACCTCAGACAGGTTTCTTCACTGCTTGGAGCCCTAGTTTCCCCACTTGTAACTGAGGGATAATAATAGCACCAGTTGGGAAGATTGAATGAGCTGGTGCCTAGAAAGTTCTTAAACAATGCCTAGAATGTAGTGAGTGCTTAATACATGTTAGATGTTATTTCTACATGTTTGGAGAAAATGAGTGAGTTTGGGTGTGGATAGAAGTGGTGCTCAAAGCATTAACTCCGAGGACCATCTGACGGCAAGTCCAAGTCCAGGATTCCTGAGCACCTTTGTTCCTCTTGGTCAAGTCTTCTCATGGCTCCTCGTGATCTTGTCCTCTCTGGGCATGTGAGTCCTGTAGTCACCAACTACCTCCAACACACCTCCAGTACAATGCTGGTGGGAAGCAGGGTAACCGTTATAAAGGCCACCATGTGGAACGGGTAAAAAGGAGGTGATGCACAGTGCTCACGGGTCCAGCATTTAAACCACATCCAGCTGGACAGGGATGGCGAGGTCAGAACCATGGTTGGTGACTATCACTGCATCTTGGCAGAGGCTGAGTTCTCTGGTCACCAGTCTGACTGTCCAGGTTTTGCCTGTTGGAGGTATTTCCCTTGCCCACATCCACAAGACCCTTCGTAAGCAGAGCGGTGGAGAGGTTGCCCCCCTCAGGGCTGTACTGCCTCATGAACCACTTCCTGTTGGTCCAGTTACCTGGGAAATACCTCATGATAGAGTTTCCCAAACCTGCTGAAGGAGAGAAATTTCCCGGGGGAATCTGGTGGAAAAAACTGATTCTATATCACACCCCATGGGGCACCTGGGTGGCTCAGTCGTTAAGCGTCTGCCTTCGGCTCAGGGCGTGATCCCGGCGTTATGGGATCGAGCCCCACATCAGGCTCTTCCGCTGGGAGCCTGCTTCTTCCTCTCCCACTCCCCCTGCCTGTGTTCCCTCTCTCGCTGGTTGTCTCTCTCTCTCTCCGTCAAATAAATAAATAAATAAATAAATAAATCTTTAAAAAAAAATAAAATAAATAAATCACACCCCACATCTACTGACTCTCCAGGGGGAGGTGCTTGGGAATCTGTATTTTTCACAGTCATCCCAGGTAGCTCTCTCATCATGAACATTTGAAAAATGACGGCTTTGGTAGTTGAACAATCACACACTTCAGACTTGGGCTTTGATAGCACTTCGACCCTAAAAACCTTAATCACACGACTTTGAGTCTCATTTTGGGGGTCTCTGTTGGCCAATAACCAATCCCAGGAAGGTGTGAGGGGCATATGAGACCCCACCCACGTGGCTTCCTACCTCTTAGAGCAGCTTTTGCCCTTCCCCCGCAGCTCAGCGGGAGATGCGTGGAGGGAAGGCACAGCTGGTCACCCCGCCCTCAACATTGACCCTGCTCGGGGATTTTCACATCACACTAGGACAGGGTGGGGAGAGATTGCCAATTGCTCGTCAGGCAGGGAGTGCACACCATGAGGTGTTTGTCGGTCCCAGGTACCACCATCCCAATTTCTAGGATTCTATAGCTTCTTCCTCAGTGCAGAACCTGTTAGCATGGGGCAGAGCCCTAGGCTTTGGCTGTTGAACAAAGGGCATGACTCCATGACCTTGGCCATTTGGGACCACTGGTTATCAACAAAAAGACCTCTCTTAAAATGATAACTGTCTCTCCAGCAGCTCCTTGAACGCTTGCTTCTTCTGGGCCGACATGTCATCTCTCCCACAGCACCCTCCCAAAGGCTATGAGAAATCATTGACATGTTCTTTTTCTCATCCTGGTATTTGAGTACCAAGTCTCCCAAGATGTAAGTCTGAATGACACATGGTCTGAGTCCCAAGAGCCACTGGAAAATAATCTAACCAACTGCCCTGATAACATAAAAATAGGGAATGCAATTTTCCCAGCCTAGGAACTGCAGACAGATGCCCCCGGGCTGCCACCTCCTTAACCAACTGTGATTCAGCCATTTGGGGGCTCGTCAATTTCCATACCGCAGTTCAGGTTCCAATTGCTGTATTAAGATTCTCGTAGTGGTAAATGACAGAAACACAACTCAAGTTAATTTCTGCAAAAGAGACATTTACGGGAAGAGTCACCCAGCCAGAAGAGCAGGGATGCGGCTGACTTCAGTGACCAATCCCGTGGAGGCGTTCTCCCTGCCCCTCTGCCTGGCTTTCCTCCGCACGTCAGTGTCATTCTCTCTGCCAGGTTTTGTGCTGAGGGCAGAAACATGCCCCCGGCAGCCGCCGTGACTCACCTCCCTCTGCACCAATATAGAAGGATGGGGTTTGTATTCTCTAATCCTAAAATTTTTAATTACAAAGAAAGGCTCTGAATGGCTTAACCTGGTTGGGGATCCAACTTGATTTTGGACCACGTGCTTATAAGGGAGGAAAAGGTGCATTTCCCAGAAGAGTCTTTTCTGGTAGATGGAACAATAGACGTGCTCTGCCCAGGAAATCAAAGAAATACAAATTAAAATGGCATTAAACACCACTGGAATGTAATGAAATGAAGATAATCAATGCAGTTTTCTATTGCTGGGGTAACAAATCACCAAAACATTTCGTGGCTTAGAAGAACCCAAGGTATTCACTTACGTTTCTATAGTCAGGAATCCGACACATCTCCTTGGCTTAGATCATGGTGTCGGCAGGGCTGTGTTCCTTCTGGAGGCTCTAGGGGAGAATACATTTCCTTGCTTTTTCCAACTTCCAGACCTCTCCCACATTCCTTGGCTCGTGGTCCCTTCCTTCTTCAAAACCAACAACCTAGGGCTGAGTCATTCTCACTCAGCTGTCTTTCTGGTTCCCTCCCGTCTCCCTCTTTTACTTCTAAGGACACTTGTGATTACATTGGCCCCATCTGGATAATCCAGGATAATCGCCCCATCTCAAGATCAGCTGATCAGCAACCTTAATGCCCCTTTGTTAAATAAGGTAACCTCCTCAGGTTCCAGGGATTAAAGGGAACACCTTGGCAAGGGGGGGGGAGAGGGGAATTTTCCACCTACCACAGCTGGAANGAGTGTAGTGAGTAGATCCTCTCAAGTTTTGCTGGTAAAGGTGGACATATGCATACAATTTCTGGAAAGGAAGTTGGTAGTTTGATAAACTTGGCCTTAAAATGTTCATATCGGTCCATTCAATGATTCTAATAATCTGTCCCAAAGAAATAATGCTAAATATGTGTGGGGGTGGAATTTATACACGAAAATGTTCATTGCCCCTTTACTTATACCACCAAAAAACTGGACACAGCCCTAATGTCCAGTGGCGGTAAGGCTAAGTAAACCATATTCCATCCATATAAGGAAACATTTTGTTGACAGTAAAAAGTTTGTTTCTGAGAAGCTTTTAATGAAATGAAAATATTTGTATGCCCTGATGTTAAGTAAAAAGAGGAGGACGTTTGTACTTTCTGCTCAGTTTTGCTGTGAACCTTAAACTACTCTAAAAAAAAAAAAAATAAAGTGGGGCGCCTGGCTGGCTCAGTCGGTCAAGCGCTCCACTCTTGATCTCGGAGTTGTGAATTTGAGCCCCATGTTGGGTGTAGAGATTATGTAAAAATAAAATCTTTAAAAATACATAAATAACATAGGCTCCCTTACAAAAATAAAATAAAGTCTATTACTTTTAAAAAAAAAATCGGAGTTTCAATTTCTAGAAGAATGACCATGCAATCCCCACGTTCAACACGAAGTTTTACGAAATCTGGATCATTGTCAGAGCCTTTTTGTGCATTTTTTGCTTTCACTGTTTGGAACTTGTTTTGCCTTCTCAGCGCACACATTAACACGAGAATGAAAAAGAGAATACAAAACAGTCATAGATACAATATAATCTAAAAAAAAAAAAAGATGTACAAAAAAGCCTAGAAAAGAAAATGTTAAGGGTGGTTGTTACCTCGTGGGTGGTGGGATTATCTGTAGGTGAGTTTTCTCTGTGTACCCAGCTTTTATTTCTTTTTAAATTGCCCCTTAGGTCCAGAGAACTGGGTTGATCATAACCTTTCAGGCCGAGCCACTTCTATTTATTTATTTGGTCTGTTTGCTGGTTATTTTGATAATGGAGGAAGTACCCCCACAGGTGATATTCAAAAGGAAAACACCCCAAAGCATACCCACCGCCTCAACACATGCTCCCTATTCAAGATACCCCTGGACCCGAATCCCATATTTCTCTTTTCTTTGCTCTCCTTTTTATATAGTTTTATTGCAACGATCGTGGGATTGCCCACCCTCTTGCGAAGTCCTTTTCTTTCATCTTCTTCCTAAGAGTCTTGCAAAGAGGGAAGTGCTTTTATTCTTAGACAAAAAGAATTCTACACTCAAGCAGGGAGTGTTGATAGAATAGTAACTGACGAAATGCCATTTTAACTATTTATTCTTCAAACCATCTATAATCATTTCAGTTATACCCGCGCTCCGTTCAGAAGTTGGAGTTTAACCCCTGAGTGTGTGGTGGTCAAATCCCACTCCCGGTGAAGGCAGGTGTTGAGGAATAGGGGACCCGTGCCTTTCTTGTGGGGACACCCACTTTTCCTGGTCTCCTTCTCTAGTCTGTGTCAAGATGGTGCCAGGCCGTTTCTGCCTCATGAAACACAGTTGACCCACCTGGAGTCCCGATGGATATATTCAAGGCCAATAGCCCAAGCTTCTTCAGGTCAGATTAGTTGCAGGGCTCCCCGCTGATATCTGCGTTCGAGGATTCCCCTTTAACGCTTAAGCACTTGGTAAAAATGTTACCTGGAGACATCTTATGAGCCTCAGCTCTATGCCTTCAGACCCATAGGTCTTAACCAAGGCCCCCTGCCAGAATCAGTTGAGAAGCTTTCAAAAAATACAAACACCTGGGACCAACCCCATTCCAGGAGGTTCTTTAGGACTGGTGCAAGAATTTTGAAGTACTCCCCCAGGAGGCCTGCTACACACTCTTAGTTAAGAACCATAGTGTCAGAGAACGTCTGGCCAAGGCTCATGCCTGTCTTTGTCTTCACCAAACGCTTCAAGGCAACGCAGGTTCCTCAGCTACCTGGCTGTTAGCCCCGTGTCTCAAGAAACAGATGTCCATCTTTTGTTTTCCTCATGCCTCCTGGCAAACTGACATTCACCTTCTGACCATCAAGAAAAGAGCGAACTGTCCTTGAGAGATGCTGGTGTTGGCTGTTTTGCATATTTTGGCCACGGTGGTTTCCTGCAGGCATTTTAGATCTCTTTCTTCTGGCCAGTCTCTGCTCTGTCTCTTTTTATCTCTCTGTCCCTTCCCATCTCCGTTTCAGATTACCCTCCAGTCCGCTTTGTTCTTTTCCCCCATGTTATAGGTACCTGCAGGCTTCCATCCTCCACTTCTGAGACCTGCGAGGCCAAAGGATTTCTCTCTCTAGGATTAGTTTGAAAAATTCTGCAGAAAGACCTCATTTGAGAGGCAATTCAAGTAATGGCTTAGAGCAAGGACTCCAGAGCCAGAGTTCCAATCCTGGCTGTGTGTACACAGCAAATTACTTAAACTCTTTGTGTCTCAGTTTCCCCAACTGTAAAATGAAGATGATAATTGTTCCTACTCCACGGAGCCGTTGGGGGATATCAGTGAGCTAATGATGCACTCAGAACAGTTCCCGGTACGTGGTAAGTACTGCATACATAGGTGACCAGGCCTCCTACAGGCCACCCAAGAATGTCTAAATTGCTTTATGAGCTCAACCTTCTGAAAGCAGAAGAGATATGGTGAGCTCCATTGTTAGACCTAATTCTAAAACATGTATCAATAGCAGTTTGCAATGTAGAAGTGATATCAGGGAGCCCTTTATGGTACAAAAAGGACTTGGGCCCGTAGGACATATTTAGCCATGTTCAGTTCCCTCAAGGAAAGCAGATTTCAACCAACTGGGAAATTTGCATGAGTCAGAAAGTTCGAAGGAGAATACGGCTAAAGAGGGACATAAATCTCCAGGAATAAACTTCTCATTATACAATCACAGATTAATCAAGGAAGCATGCTCAGCCCCTCTCTTCTCCCCTTCCCTCATATGTTTCATCCCTTTCCAAGTACTGTCCATACAACATCCTAAATTTGCCTCGGCCTTTCTTCCCATCCCCATATCACCCACTCTTGCTCAGGCTACCTCTATTTTTCAGCTGGGCTGTAGCTTCAGCTCCCCAACTGGCCTCCTTGTGCCAGCTCTGCCTTTTCTAGAGTTCCGATGTGTTCCTCACTCTCTACACTGTAGCTACGGTGATTGTTTTGAAATAGAAATATGATCAAATTCTTGCTGTCTTTGATCCCATCTTCACACCCTAAAACCACTCAATGGCTTCCTGGGGCTTTCAGGATAAGGAAAAACAGCTTGAACAGCCTCCTGGGCCCTGCAGAGTGGGGCCATCACCTGTCTTTCCAGCTCCACCAGGTCCACCAGCCCTGTCTCATTCTTTCTACCCACAATGGCCTTCCTTTGGGCCTAGAGATGATCCTTAAGCTTCCCTGTGCCACAGGGCCTTTGCATGTGCTAGTTTCTTCCTGGAATACTCCCCCTTTTGCCTTTAATAAAAAAAATAATAAACTTCATTTTTCAGATCAGTTTTAGGTTCACAGTAAAACTGAGAGTACAGAGAATTATCATATACCCCGTCTTTCCCCACCACACACACGCGTGCGCACGCATGCACACACACACACAGCCTCCTCTACCGTTAACATCCCACACCAATGTGGTACATTTGTTACAATCCATGCATCAACATTGACACATCATCATCAACCAAAGTCTATAGTTTACACTACGCTCACACTTTGTATTGTACACTCTATGGGTTTGGACAAATGTATAATTACAAATAGCCACCCTTACAGCATCATACAGAATAGTGTCACTGCCCTAAGTATTCCCTGTGTTCTACCTATTCAACCCTCCTTCCCCCAGCCCTTAGCAACTATTGATTTTTCTTTTTTTTGCTGCTTTCATACTTTTACCTTTTCCAGAATGTCATATAAGTTGGACTCACGGATTATACATATAACCTTTTCAGATTGGCCTCTTCCATTTAGTCATATGCTTTAATAAGTTTCCTCCGTGTCTTTTCATGGTGTGATTGCTCGTTTCTTTTTAGTGCTGGATAGAACCCCACTGTCTGCACGTACCACAGCGTACACATCCCCTCACCTACTCTCGGGCATCTTGGGTGCTTCCAAGTTTTAGCAACTATGAATAAAGCTGCTATAAACATTTTTGGGGGGGTGGACAAAGTCTTCAGTTCATTCGGGCAAATAGCAAGGAGCGTAACTGTTGGATCCTATGGTAAGAGGGTGTTTAGATGGATAAGAAACTGCCACACTGTCTTCTCAAGTGGTAGCACCATTTTGCATTCCCACGAGCAAGGGAGGAGAGCTCCTGCCGCCCCGTGTCCTCATCAGCATTTGACATCGTCCGTGCTTTGGATTTTGGCCATTCTACTAGGTGTGTAGTGGTATCTCATTGTTGTTTTCATTTGCAATTTCCTAATGACTATGACGTTGAACGTCTTCTTCTATTCTATTTACCATCTGTGTATCTTCTCTGATGAGGTGTCTGTTCAGATCTTTTGCTCATGTTTTTAAAAGACTTTATTTATTTATTTGAGAGAGCAAGTGTTGAGGGGAGGAACAGAGGGCGAGGGACAAGCAGACCCTGTGCTGAGCATGGAGCCCAACATGGGGTTCAGTGTCACCACCCTGAGACCAGGACCTGAACTGACATCAAGAGTTGGTCGCTCAACTGACTGAGTCACCCAGGCATCCCTCTTTTGCTCATTTTTAAATTGGATTATTTTCTTCTCCCTTTTGAACCTCAATAAACACTTCCTCCTCGTCTTTTAGATCTTAACTCGGTGGTCCCTTTTTGCATCTTAGACTAGATTTAGAAAACAACAACTCCTGAATTCGTGGAGTGCTATGGACCTCTTCTTCGCAGTTATCATCATGGCAATTGTATACTATTTGCTCGATCATTTGAATACTGTCTGTTTCCCTGAATCTGTAAGAGCAGGCACCACATCTGGCTTTGTTCCCTGGTATACCAGTAGTGCCTAGCACATGGTGGGGGCTGCACGAGTGTCTGCAAGCGAGGAATAAACTAGTAACCTCGCTGAGAAAGAAGGTAGAGTGGAGGAGGAGGAGGGGTCATCCAAAGAAACCACCGCTAATACAGAGTGAGTCCAGAATTTCAAAGAGCATGTCTAACAGTGGGAGGGGGCAGAGGGCCAAAAACAAACGCCAAAAAGCACAAACCTGTAAGACGGATGTTTGGGAATACTAATGTGTAAAATGAGCTGAGCCTTCAACAAACGGCTGAGGCCACAGAAAGACTGATTTAGAAAATTATTTGGAGCAAGAAAAATAACAAGGAAGAGCCAGGCCCCACCCTTAGTGGAAGGGGCATAATTTTTAATGCATAATGTTTTTCTCCCTCAAGAATAGTGATTCTCAAACTGGAAAGTGTAAAGGCAAATTCCAGAAGACGAGTATCAAGCCCAAGATCAGGGAAGAGGTGTGGGAGCGTCTGGCCACATTTCACAAACTTCAACTTCAGATGAATCTCATCAGAACTGGGAGATAAGTTTACAGAGCCACTGTCCATGAATTCTGAAAAATTCGGGGAAGGAGCCAACAGCCAGGGATACAGGAGATGTTTCTGAGTTTTCAAAAAGGGAAAGAATGTGCATTCGGGTTGAGTTTAATTACCTCTGACTTCCAAACATGACATGGATTCCTGGCACGGATACGCACTAGAAGTGCGATGGGGTACCTAGACTGGAAATTTACATTTTTCTACTTTGATAAGCCACCAATCAAAGACACCCGCGGGCAAAGTGGAGGCAGCAAATCACCCTGGAGGAAGTCTTTGTTCCTAGAACAATGTCACGAATGGCACCCTTCAGTTATATAAATGGAGGCAGCCAGGTACCTTATCCCGAGAACAGGATATAATTGAACATTTTCCCCTGATGTATAGCTTGACAAAGGCTGTTCTCCATATTTTTGGTGTGAATCGCTGGTTGCTGGAAGCAATTGGACACATGTGTACAGGCGCGAGGGGCCTGGGACACCAAGGATCAGGCTCAGTCCCTTCTGGCTTGAGGCTAAATACTGTTAGATGTTCTCTAACGGGCTGCAATGATCCTATCTGACTAGATGGTCAAGGGCCCTCCACGGCCGAGGGGGAAACTGACCAGGGAGGAAGGGAAAGTATTAAATGTCGACTTGATTATTTTCCAGCACGTTGTGTGGCTGAGGCCGATGCACCCTTTCCGGCCAATTGCCCTGGAAGATCTGGAGTAGGAGCCCAGGGTGGCTCATTCTTGTGTAAGCATGACGCTGGGGAAGACTCCTGGTGGCCTGTGCCGAGAGCTAGACCGGGGGCATTAACACAGCAGGGGCTGGGTGGGGCCTTCTGTTTTCAATAGTGATACAGATGGTAGCCCCAGAGAGAGAGCCTGGTTCCCCCAGCCGAGCCCTGCCCAGCTGTACAACCCCACACGGGCAGCAGGGAGGGAGAGATTTTTGTTTCGTTGGTGTACTGGGTTGAACGGTGTTGCCCACCCCACCCCTCCAGCCCCCCGACTTCGTGTCCATCTGAAACTTCATCATGTGAACTTATTTGGAAATAAGGTCAATGTAGATGTAGTTAAGATGAGGTCATCCTGGATTAGGGGTAGGCCCTAAATCTAATACAACTGGTATTCTTGTAAGACGAGAGAAGGACCCACAGAGACTTCCAGGGAAGAAGGTCACATGACCACAGAGGCAGCAATTGTAGGAATACACTGCATGCCAAGGAATGCCAAGGATTGCTAGAAAACACCAGAAACTGGGAGACAGGCATGGAGCAGATCTTCCCGCAGTGTCCGGGAGGAAGCGACTCTTGCCCACACCTTGATTTCAGGCTTCTGGCCTCCTGAACTGTGAGAAGTCACTTTTTATTGTTTTAAGCCATCCAAGGTTGTGGTACTTGGTTCCGGCAATCCTAGAAACAAACTGATTTGGGCATGTACGGATTCGACAGACGAATCTGGAAAGTAAGAAATGATGTGACTCTTATTTGAATTCCAGTCTGGTAAAGCGAGTTACGCCAGTTCCAGATTATTAAGCAGCTGTCTTATCTGTTCTGATTAATCAAGAAAATGCTGAAATGACAACGTCTTAGAATATTTTTGTGGCTTAGACTAGAGAAATGTGGGTTAGATAATAATACAAGTATGAGGGTTTTAGCCGGCCTATCACTCAATCGGACCGATTGACTGATGCTGACCCACTGAAAATGGCAAACTCCCTCCTTTACAGTGACTTGGATAAGCCTTGGAATGTGTTCTTATCAAATATATAAGTAATACAGAGTTGGTAGGGATAACATGATAGATGGCAGGTCCCACATCCAAATTAATTAAGAGCTGGAACGATGAGCCAAAAGCCCCAAGATGAAATTTTATGGGGAAAAATGTAAAGCGAAGGTTCAAAAAGTCAATGTGCAAGAATGAACTGCAGGAGATCTGGATTGAAAACAACTCATGTGCGAAGATTTGGGGATATTTACAGTTGATCCCAGCTTAAAAGGAGACAACGATATGACTTGGTTACTCAAAAAGGTAACACAGTTGTATACCACATTGATACAGACCCACTAACACCAGCTAACTCTCTAATCAAGTTTCTCACCCATGGTTAAAATGATTTTCATATAAGCCATCAATGTGTTCACTGGGAAAACCAGACAATTCGTGGCTAGCTTTGAGACACGGGAATAATGAGGTACGCATACTGGTAAGGAGAGGAAGCCTTCCCAAGGAAAATGCTCAGAAAATAGAAAATACAAAATGAGCAGTCTTGAGATTCCACACTGTTCCTTCCCGATGGCACCCTTCTAGGCCGAGCAGTCAGAGAAGCTGAAGCAGGATCAGGCAGGAGCCGCAGCATGGCAGAGTGCCACGCCAACAAGGTAGACCAGCATATGAGCAACTGGCCATGAGCGGCAGCAGTCCCTGACCATCCCCAGCCCGGACCTCTGCAGCGCTCACTTCTGCCTTCAGCCTCATGTAAATATCTCTTGTGCCCCACCCCTCCCCCCACCATACAGGGAAGGGAACTCTGGGAGATGTAGTTCCAGCTTAGGTCCACTGATAATTTTGCAAATCCAACACAACATCTGAAAGACAACTTGCTCACTTGTCATTTAGAAATAGTATGAGACTTCCCAAAAAAATTGCAAAAGCATTCCTATAAACTCTTCACCCAGCTTTCCCAAATGTTAACATCTTCCACAGCCAGGGCACAATGATCCAAACCCGGAGATGAACATTGCTACTCTTAGCTGATTTACAGATGCTATTCAAATAGAGTCACTTGTCCCACTCTTCTCCCTTTTTCTGGTCCAGAACCCAATCCAGGCTCCCACACGGCATTTATGTCATGTCTCCTTAGTCTCCAACCGGGGACAGTTTGTCGGTCTTCTAAAAAGATTTCCCCAGAGTAAATTTGACAAACCAGAAAATGTCTACAACAGCGAGGATCTGGAAAGTGAGAACTCCAAGCACCTGTTGCCAGAGCTGGAGCTGTCAGCCTAGAGAGGAAAGGTCTTAAGGGGATGCATTACTTGTCTTCAAAACCCTGAAGACCTCCATGCAGAAGACAGAGTAGAGCGTTCAATATTGCCCCCAGGGATGCAAATAGAACCAAGAGGTAGAATTACCCTTTGGAAGATTTCAGCTCGGCACTAGGCAGAACATTCTATCAATTAGAATGAACCAATCATACACGGGGCCTTGGCAGAACCGGCGCAAGATCCAGGCAGAAGATAAGCCTGAGTAACAGGAAGCCAGGGCCAGGGAAGGAGGGCGGGGAGGGGGTGGCGTCAGAGCAGGAACAGCCATGGGGCTGCTGGCCCGGCCCTCCTGCCTTAGGGATATCAGACTCAGGGTGGAGAGCAGAGCAGACAAAGGCTTGACTGGCAGGTCTAATAGAGCAGGTTAGCAAGACTGCAGCAGGAGCAGAGGGCGATTCCTCTAGCAGGTGTGCTGACGAAATCACTGTTACTAGGCAACAGGAGGCTTTGCCCCCAGTCCTCCCAGCAGACTGTCTGTCCAGTCTGCTCACTCTTGCAAGCTCTCTGACTCTCATGACGGGGAGAGTGTCCCCAGAGGGGCAGAAATTGTGTCCTTAGGTCTGGAAATTCCAAGTTGGTGCAGAAAGACAGGGATGCTTCTTAGGGGGTATTTAGGCATGCCGGGGGCTGGAAAGTGCCAGATCTGTGGCAGAGACTCTAGCCAGGACAGTTCCTGTGGCTTCCTGGCCAGGGTCCTTTAAAAGATGCTAATCATATGTATTTGAAACGCATATCATTACTGAAAAATAAAGTCAACCAAATAGTAGCAAGGAAAAGCAATTAGCTAATGCATAGGTAAAGATCTTATGTGTCTATCTTTCAAAACCCATCAATAGCTAAGCTTTTCTGCCTGGTTAGCTCAGCAAACATTTAGTGCACCATGAGAAAGGAGCTAACAACTGCATCCCTATGCAGTACTGTCAATCCCGTGGTCTTGTCTGTCTATCTGGCCAAAGATCTAGGAGTCGGTCTGTCTTGCCGTTCATCCATCTATCATCTGTCTGTCCAGCCATCCATTTACACCCTCATCCATCAAGCCAACATTTGTTTAACTTCTACTAGGTGCCAGTTCTGTGTGGGACACTGGGGACTTAATAATGCAAAACCAAAATCTCTCCTGCTCTCAAGCTGCTAGAGGTTTAGTGGAAGGTTGGGGGGGGGTAGGGAGCAACAAAACAATGAATCCATCACTGGGTGAAACAGACTTAAGCTAAGAAAGTTGAGATTTCCATTTAAAACTCCCCAGTTGAGCAATTTCTACAGATGATTCAAAGTCATCTATAAGGAATAAGTAAAAGTGATTTGAATTTCCACAGGCAGGTTCAGATTTTATGTGACTCATGAGAAATTCTTGGGATTGGACTCAGAGTCAATGGAATTCAATTGAATAAGTATGTATCAAGAGGAAAGGGATCAATCCCCCCAGGACTTCAATACTCCTTTCTCAGACCTGGGATTATGAGAGCCTCTCTGATGACTTGACATGGTCCCACTCGAGGACCACTGGTCGGAAGGGCCCCCCAGAGCTGCCACCAGGAGGAAAGGGACTGTGAAGAGGTGACTTGACGGTCCCCTTCCACCCCAGATGCACTAGCAGGATGACCTGTGTGTGGGAGCCCATCTGGGGAGTTTTCTGGAGCGTGACACTGAGAGCATGGGAGTGTTCTCCCTTGAAAAACCACCACGGCCTATGTAGAGATCCAAACTGCTGATGTCATGACATCTGTGAGGGGCGGGGAAGGGGGGAGGACACGGTCAGTGCTCCTGGCCATCAAAGGACCTGAGCTGCAGGCACGTCTCTGTTGCTCACTGGCCACCTGAGATGGCTCACTTCCCCAGCCATAGACTGGGGACATCACAAGTCTCTTCTCCAGAGTTCTTCAGAGGCTCACCAGCTCCATGGAGAGGCTCTGTGGGCCGGCTGTGTGACCACGCAGGGCTGTGTTTCGAGAACCAGCTCTGCCCACATTTTCACATCCTTAGATGGGGAAGTAAGCATCACCTCCTACTAATTTTCACTTTGATCTTGAAGGGAGAGAAATTGTTGACAGAACCTGAAATCATTCGTTGTGTTGCCCTACTTTAAACAGTAATTTCTTTGCTTTCTTTCTTTCTTTTTTTTTCCTGTTCAAACGTTTCTAAGCCAAACTGTGCTGTAAACTAGGGTAACACAATGTACCTCAGAGGGTGATTGTAAGAACTCAGGGGGGTAGCACGTGTCCGCTACTACGAAGGCATGGCCGGCCCAGGCGTGGTGTGGGAAGTCCATCTCCCCGCCCCTGTCTTGCTCCCGTCTTTAGCTCTTCGAGCACATGCGGTGGACACACTCCAGACCAGCCAGCAATACCCAACAGTAAGTGAGCGCTTGACCATAAGCCAGGCACTGTGTTACGTGCCCTTTTGTGTTAACTCATTTCATTCTCACATCAGCCTTGTGGGATACACTCCATCGCTATCCCCCTTTCACAGGAAGGAAACAGGAGCACAGAGAAGTTCAGTAATTTGGCCAGCGTCACAGAGCCGGGAAACAGTGGGGCTCGTCTACGCATCCACACGTTCTCTTCCGAAGGCCCCTGCTCCTGAATGCCGTACGACGCTGCCTTGTTAGTGTGGTGGGGACACAGACTCAGTCCCGATTCCGCTTGGACGGGGCTAATGGTAATGAAATGAAGGTTACTTCCTTTTTTTTTTTTTTTTTTGGAGAGGGAGAGAGAGAGAGAGAGCAAGCAGGAGGGGACAGGAGGGGACAGAGGGAGAGGAAAGTCTCAAGCAGACTCCACGCTGAGCACGGAGCCTGATGCAGGCCTCGATCTCATGACTCCGAGATCATGCTGGATCTGAAACCGAGAACCAGACGCTTAACCGACTGAGCCACCCAGGCGCCCTGACTGAAGGTGACTGCTGATTTGTACTAAACCCCGGCCAGGTGGGGCTTAGCTCCACTTGCTTTTCTCTGCCTTTCTAAATCATCTCAACGCTGTGCTTTAATCTGCTTGTCTCCCTTGATATGTTTATGCTGCTCACCCCCTCAACAGTAATTTGACCTTTTTAATCGTTGCTAAATGGTCACATGCTTGAGGGGGGGGGGAAGGAGAGAGAGAGAAACAAGATTGACATAATGCCATGTATCATAAATAGTAGCCTGGGTCCAGTTGGACATAAAAACTTGGGCCACTTGGAAGGGGCACTTAGGCAGGAAGGAGGACCCGCTTTTGAGTAACATGTTTCGAAGCTAAGATTTACCCCCAAAGGCACAGTGCCAATAAGAATTTTCCATGTCAAGGAAGCCTGGGGACGGTACAGACCGTAGCCCCAGATAGCATGATCAGTGCGAAACACAAGTCCGATGTAGCTGGTACCAAGAGGGAGTCTGCAAGGAAGACAAGACATAGAAGCGTCACCGTCGAAACCCATGGTTCTGGGAGATGTGCCCAGAGCACAATGGAAGGGAGAGTCCAGGCCAAGGATGAGGGGGTGCGGGGGTGGGCAGCGTTTACTTAAAGGGGGCTCTGCCTGGCTCTTCACCCTGGTGTCAGAGACAGGAGTACCCCGGTTTTCCTATAAACTGGTGTGAACTATCCCACACTTATGCTTTGGGCACTGATCATGGCCCCTGGTGAGCACCAGGAAAAGATGAACCAGAGCCCCTCATCCGGGGATCCCTGCTCAGTAGGGAGTCTGCTTCTCTCTCTCCCTCTCCCCCTGCTCGTGCTCTCTCTCACGTGCTTGCTCTCTCTCTCAAATAAATAAATAAAATCTAAAAAAACCCCGCAAAAACACAAAAAACAACCCAAAAAAGGTGAACCAAAGATCACACCTACCCTCAGAAGTTTACCGTCTACTGGGACAGACGGAGGACAGGCATATGACAGCATGCTGTGTAATGATTGCTTTTACGGACTTGGGGAAGCGGAGCAAAGAGAAAGCCAGTCCCAACATGATGTCAGGGCTGCAGCTTGGAGCCCGATGTGGTGATTCCCAGGCGGGGGGCACTGGAGGGTCCTCATTCTAGCAGATGACACTGCATCTGCAAAGACACGGGGGATCTGAGCGAGTTTGGCCCCTCTGGAAAGCATGCTGTTGGATATGACTGGAGTGGACTGTCCGCGTGGGAACACAGGATAGGTGGGGCAGGAGGGGCGGGCAGAAGTCAGGTCACGCACGGATATGGTCTTAAGCTTATCCAGAGGGTGCCACCCCCTCCCATGGTTTGCTAAAAACCTTGAACAGGGTGGGCTCTGTCTGCCTGCGTGCCAAGGGTCCCTGGAGCCGGACTTCACAGTATTTTTTCAAACTACAGGTCATGAGCCATTAGTAGCTAATGAAATCAACTTAATGTTTGCAAACCGTAATTTTTAAAAAGTAAAAATGAAATAGACCAGAGCAGTGCCTTTCGCACGATTTGTCATGGATGATCTAATTTTTTTTTCGATTCCAATTTGTCCCAGACTGATAACTTTTGTAAAATGTAATAAAGCAATAAAAATGAATTACTAGAAAAGGGATCGTGCTCTTGGATGTCACATCAGTCTCAAATTGCTATAGAAGTTTTTTACAACACTCACTCTCTAGTAGCTTTATTGAGATAAGATTTACACAGCATACAATCCAGCATTTAAAGTGCACAATTCAGTGGTTTTTAGTATATTCACAGAGTGGGGCGCCCACCACCACTGCCAATTTTGGAACATTTTCATCACGCCCGAAAGAAAACTTCTTCCCGTTAGCAGTCAGTCCCCTTTCCCCCAGCCCCTCTCCCGAAACCCTCGGCAATCACTAATCTACTTTCTATCTTTACACATTTGCCTGTTCTGGGCACTGCTTTCAAATGGAAGCATACGGTACGTGGTCTTTTGTGATTGGCTTCTTTTTTTAGCATAGTGTTTTCAAGGTATGTCCCCGTTGTAGTAAGGATCAGTACCCCAGCTCTTTTCATGGCCAAATGCCATTCCCTGGGGTAGATAGAGCACATTTTGCCAACCCATTCATCAATTGATGGACATCTGGGTTGTGTCTACCTTTCGGCTGTCACGAGTAATGCTGCCGTGAAGTTTTTGGGTGGACGCAACGTATTCATGTCTCTTGGGTGCATAGACCCAAGAGTCAAGTGCTGGGTCATGAAACTCTGTGCTTCTCTTTTTGAGGAACCCCCTATGTTTGCTTGAGCAGCTGCTGCATGTCACATTCTCAGCCAGTTCCCCACATCGTCATCAACACTTCTATCATAGTCGTCCTCGGGGGCGTGAAGTGATAGCTCTTCGTGGTTTGCGTTTGCATTTCCCCGATAGCTAATGATGTCAAGCACCTTTTCATACACTAAACACTGACTCTGAAGTCCTGCCCGTATCTCCCCCCGGGCTGGTGATAAGCAGTTCGGGGACCTCACTGCGAGGAACGCTGGACTGGAAAATATGAGTACACCTCACAGAACGAGGCTAAATGTTTTCGGAAAACGTTGGGGTCAGTTCCATACGTGCGTTGATGTGTCTGGGATTGAGATGTAAACTGCATCTGTGTTTCTTGCCAGCTGAGAACGTCCCCAACACCCATCTTCGCAGCGAGTGGAACAGACCATCCTTGCAAAGGGCCACTGTCCTTCCAAACACAGGTCAAGGCCAAGTACCACTGCCCAAGCCCTGAGAAAATGTGACCGGCGGCTTCAAGACGTGAAGCCAATCAAAAAGGGTTTAGGGACGGGGCACCTGGGTGGCACAGCGGTTAAGCGTCTGCCTTCGGCTCAGGGCGTGATCCTGGCGTTCTGGGATCGAGCCCCACATCAGGCTCCTCCGCTATGAGCCTGCTTCTTCCTCTCCCACTCCCCCTGCTTGTGTTCCCTCTCTCGCTGGCTGTCTCTATCTCTGTCGAATAAATAAATAAAATCTTTGAAAAAAAAAGGGTTTAAATCCCAAAGCGACTTAATGAATAAACTAGACCCACTCTTTTGAACTCCGTGAAAAGTTTAAAAAACTATTTCTATTGTGTTTTAATGCTCAGTTAATTTGATAAAAGTTTTCAAAATGTGATGTTATTTCATGAAAAGGTGATTGCTTCAAAGAGTTGGTTTGCTCTGAAGTATCCCCAAAAGCAGGTTATGCCTGGGTCTACCCTTGGTGGGGGGGGGAGGGGCTGCGTACGTAACACTCGCGTGTATGTGCGCTTGTGTCTTCCTGGACAAGTGCACACGTGCCAATGTCCTTGCTTTAGCAGATGGAGCTGTTCACCCATATTCCCTGCGGCAGTATTCACAGTAACTAAGCAGTGCATTGGAAAATGGCTGGATTAAAAAAAAAGCGATGGATGCATCCAGTGGAATGTTATTTAGCC
The DNA here is from genome assembly GCF_017311325.1 of Ursus maritimus. Taxonomy (NCBI): domain Eukaryota; kingdom Metazoa; phylum Chordata; class Mammalia; order Carnivora; family Ursidae; genus Ursus; species Ursus maritimus. Next base: position 13,913,434 of record NW_024423564.1, read on the forward strand.
TTAAAAAAGAAGGAGATCCTGTCACCTGCTATGACATGAACTTTGAAGGCATCCTGCTGAGTGAAATGAGCCAGTCACAGAAGGACAAACGATGAGTGGTTCCACTTACATGAGGTACTGGGGTGGTCCAGTTCTTAGAGACGGAAAGTGGGGCAGTGGGGGCCAGGGGCTGGGGGAGGGGGCCTGGGCAGTTGTCAGCCAATGAATTCAGCGCCTCGGTTTGGCAAGGTGAAAAAGTGCTAGAAAGTTGCGACGCCATGCAGTGAAAATATTTCATACTGCTGAACTACACACTTAGAGATGGAGATGGTAAATTTTAGGCTGTGTATTTTTTTTTTACCACGATTAAAAATAAAAATTTTTTAAAAGACGATGCTTCTTGGAAGCCACCTCGCTTCCCAGACAGATCTTGGGTGTTGGAGCCGCACAGCTGGGTTTACGGGCCCACTCTGCCTCTTCGGAGCAGCGTGAGTTGTGGGAAGGCTATCCACCCTTGACACTTGAGCGCTTTGAGCGGTAAAACAGCTGCTTCGTAGTGCCAACAGGTGGGTCAGCTGGGAGGAAAGAGCCTGGCAGGGAGGAAGGGAATTCCAAAGGGTTGTGCTTTCCCTGTGCAGGAATGCAAGCTGCAGCCCCTTCCCATCGCACTCCTGTCTGTCTGTCGTCTGGTTTGGGAGAGCCAGTTGGAAGGGCTGTGGTAGTGCTGGGAGGCCCCTGTGCAATCACGGGGAGCCCCTCTCTGGGGATCTCCCAGCCACCCAAGTCTCCGTTATTCCCTCTGAAACAAGATCTCTTGCTCCTTGGAAAATTCTCTGAAGCTCGGAAGCATCCGGTCTTGGGGTTCCTTGTGAGAGTCTGTTAGCAGCTCAGCCTGGCTGCCTGCCCCCTAGCAGGCAGCCAGAGACCAACTGTGGGATTTTAGGTGTGTTCCAACAGCAACATGGGGACTTTCTGTACCCAGGAAAACTCCCCAGCCAGTCAAGGCCTCATCCCTTGGCTCCAGGCTTTGCCCTCCTAAAACACATTCCTGAAATCATACTAATACGCTTAGAATTAAATGGTTTCACAGTTTCTTGAGTTTTCATGTACAGAATATTCATCCAACCTTATCAGTGACTATGAAGTGGGTTATAATCTCCGCTTTTACAATGAAAATTTTAATGAGCGTCTACGATATGCCAGGCACTGTTCTGGGTTCTTTCTCCCAGGTTAGCTGTCTCTATTTAAGAAGTGGTCCAGGGATGACACAGAGCCCGGTCTTCTGCTTGCAGTGCTTTTCCCAGGGTCATTTGTGCCTCAGCGGGAAGCATCAGGCCCCTTGCAGGGAGCAGGGTTTCCTGGGGGCAAAGAGCACCGCAGAGGCAGAAGGGTACCTAAAAGAGGCAGGCCTGCCAAACGGAGGAGTGTGCAGTCAGGGGTGGCAAGATGAGGGGCCACAGGAATGGGGAACCCAAGACCACAGTGGCCTCAATTGGGGGCCAACCTGCCCTGCCTGAGGCTGCTGGGCCCTGCCCATCTCTCTGCTAGACCCTCTCTCTGATGTAGCAGCAAGGTCACTGGCTGGAGAGGCAGACAGATCTGGACTCAAGTCTCTGTGGGCCTCTGATCAGTACAATGCGGATAATCCGAGTGCCCAGCCCTGGGTGGTTGTGAGGATTCAGAGGAATGTACGCGAAGCACTCAGCACCCCTCCTGACGCATGGTGAGAGCTCGGGAAGTGCTGCTAGGGCCACGCCAGTCCATCCCTTCAGGAACCCTTACCCCAACCCCCTTTCTCACCCAGTCCTGCTGTAGCCAAACCTCCACCCTTGAACAAGCTGCAGGGAATTGCACAAGCACGGGAAGGGTGGGGGACAGCAGGGACAAGAGCAGAGGGAGGCAGCAACAGAGAGTGTCCAGCACCTCCTGTCCTCATAGAGGACAGGCTGACCCCTCAGGCCTGGCATCGGGGACTAAATCTGAACTCCCTGCTTCCTGTTTACTCCACCAGCTACCTTGGCATTCAGCTTGGCCCAAGTGAGAGGAGCTGTGGGTTCCAGCCTCCGTCCTTCATGGTGGCAAAGGCCCTGGGCTGGGAAAGCCACTGGTCCAAGTCTCCCAGAGGGGCTGTCCCATCCTGTAGACGGGCTAGGAACACAGAAGAAAGACCTAGATCTCGCAGGGCGGGGGCAGGCCTTGCTGGGCTCACACTACCCAAGACACAAGCTCGGTCTGATGGGGTGTTGGGCACCTTCCTGCTAGTGACAGCCAGAGGCAGTCAGGGGTCCTTGGAAATCCTGCCCCTCTCCCACCTGTCCTGGAATTTTCTCATCATAGGGGGGAGTGTCCCATGGTGGCTGCCTACTGTCATTCTTGGGGAGATGCCCTAACCCACACCCTATCCAACTCCAGGTCTCTTCAGCAAGACGACAGAGAAGGGGTCTTCCTATGGAGGTAAGGTAACACAGGGGCTTTGCAGCCAATAGGCTTGTGTTCATCTCTAGCCACAATATTTACTGGAAGTTTTTCAACCTCTTAAAATTTTGGTTTACTCACATCTATAGTGACTATAGCAACCCTTACTCTGTAAGGTTATTGTGGGGCAGAAATAAGATGATATGGGAAAGTACCTAACATACTGGGTAAATATAAAAGATACCTGATACATGTTGTTTCCTTCCACTGCTTCCGGAGGGAGTGTCATAGGCCATAGCTCAGTCGATCAACCAATTAGCATCCTGTTCCTTTCAGAGTGTTATCTGGTGCCCCAGAAATGATTAGAGGGGGAAGGAGAAATTGTCTCAGCCCTGGAAAAATTCCCATACGGGTGACAGAAACCATAATACATGGACTCTACTAGGAAACCAAGATGGTGCCACCCATGCCTCCCCTGGGTCCTGCAGACCCTATGAGACCACCGCTGCTGCTCTCAGGAGCCTGGCATGGCTCCAGGGAGTTAGTTTCTGATAAGAAAGTGGGGGCTGCAATACTCGATCAGAGCACCCTGTCCTTCTGCTGAGGAGGAACTCCCCAGAAGGGTCTATTAATTACCAAAGGCCCTCTCCTGAAATGGAGCCATGATTTGAAGAAGATTCTGGCTGTGTCTGTTGTAGGCAGAGCTGTACTTCTGTAAACCGGGCTGCCGTGGACAGCTATATTATCACTGAGGAAGGGACGAGGCCAATGCTCCATTTGATCCCTAGGCACAGGGTGGGGGCCCTGCTGTTAGTGGCCTAAGGGCCAGAAGCCGATGACGAGATTTTGTGAGCGACTGCGTGAGACTCTGGGCATGCGCAGGAGCCATGGCTATGGGACTCAGGGGACAAAGGGAGCCACCAAGGTGGGGAATGCCACACCTCTGATGGCTATTATGAATGTATCTTGCCCTCCTAACGTGTTTTGTAGGAAGTAATTGGTGGCACATAGGAAAGCTGTTGATAACCGAAGAGCTAAGGGGACTCAGGCGCCACACTAGGTCTGGGGCCAGCCACTGCACTTCTCCACCTTAGTTTCCTTGTCCGCAAAAGGAGGACAATAGTCCCCGCCCCCAGGCAATGCGTGGAGAGCTCTGGGGACAGGGCCTGGCACAGGGAATGTTCTTTCTACATCAGTGTCAGCTGTTACTTTTTTTAGTCACCTAAAATACTCGCCCTTCAGTGAATTCTCCCACGTTTTCTTGTATCCTTAGTGACTAAAGGAAAACTGGCCAGTTCTTTTTCCATTATCCCACTTCCCATTTCTATTTCCTGCCTTATCTCATTGGCTACCATCAGGCCCTTCTTGGGAGTGGTGAAAACCACATTGAATTTTCGAGGAGCCACGGGAAGGATGGGTGTGAGACAAGAGTGTCGAGAAGGTGAGCAATGGCTAGGACTCTGGTGTAGTAATTTAGTTGTGGTGTGAAGAGGGCTCGGCTATGGATCAAATCCCACAGAACGGTGAGGACAGGCCCCAGCTCAGAGCCACCTTGAATCAAGAGTCAACAGAATTCGGTGGTGACATTGATAATCAAAATAAATGGCCAGGGCACCTGGGTGGCTCAGTCGGTTGAGTGTCTGTCTTCGGCTCAGGTCATGATCCCAGGGTCCTGGAATCGGGTCTCACAGTTGGGCTGTGTGAGGCTCCTTGCTTCACGGGGAGTCTGCTTCTCCCTCTGCCCCTCCCCTGCCCCCGAGCTCGCTCTCTCTCCCTCTCTCACAAAAACAAATAAAATCTTTTAAAAAAATGGCTAAAATTGACCACCAGTGGAATTCTGTTATAATTTATTCATCTGAAAAAGAGAGGAAGAAGGGAAAAATTCACAATCTCACTTTATGATTAGTTCTGAGACAATGGGTTTCTGAAAAGTTTGCAAATACTCTCATTTTCTACTGTATCTTCATAGGCCATCACCAGTTAGTTCCAAAATACTTCACAATTTGTTAACGTTTGTAAAAGCATTCTGAGTTCAAAAGCAAACTTACACACTTGGCCTTATTTTTGTCTTCACACAGTTCGGCCGCCCTGAAGCTTCGGATATGAGGCATGATGTTACGTCTGGCGTTTGAGACCTGGCCTCCTCGCTGTGGGACCTGTGGTAAGTCATTTACCCTTTCCGTACCCCAGTTTCTGCATCTATACAATGGCGGCAATAAGACAAGTCCCATCATGGGCTTGTTTAGTAACAAGGTAAGTCCCCTATAAAGGTTAGCCATTAGCATAAATATCCAGGGCTTTATGGTTTGCAAAGCTCTCCCCCTTTCTTACCTGACCTTCTTTGATACCCTCACATGCTTGTCACACAACCCCTTGCAACTCGCCCATCAGTTAAAGCACGGGCTGTCCTGTTCCTGTGTGCACAATGAATCTGCCCCCATCTTGAAACCCGGGTTCAGTCAGGGGAATGAGCTCAGCACCGTCTTCGAGAGAGGAGAGGTGCCCACCAGAGTGAGTCGCCCTACTGGGCCCCGGAGGCATGGCAGGAGCTCAGTTCCCCATGCCCTTGGGCCCCCCTGACCTGAGTGGCCCTTATAACTTACACTGCTCTCCGATCATTCGTCCACAGCCACAGGCCAGAGCCAGACCTGCCCTGAACAGCCGGCATACGTGGCCTCCTGGCCTACGAGGGATCCTCTTTCTCCCCACCCCGAAGTCTTGGTCTCACGTGGCTTCGCCTGGCCCTGGCCCTCTGCCCTGCTGACAGGAGGCCCCCGCACACGACTCCACGAGCGAGTCTGCCTCCGGGCCTGTTTTCCTCAGCCAGGCCGCTGAGACCGCACAGAGGAAGGAAGATGACAGTGACCACAGGCAGAGATAGGCACTGCACGTGCCGGGCACAGCTGCCGGGGCTCTCGGGCAGACGGGGTCCCGCGGGGACGCTGCGGGACTCCTGGGGAAGCAGAAGACTTCCAGGAGACAGAGGTTTGGAGGAGCCATCTGAAGGGGTGTCCGAGGAAGACCAGGGACAGCGTCTGTGTGAGGCAGACGTGGAAACGGGCTAGGCCTGTGGCAGGGCCGGGAGCAGCGCCTTGGCTGCAGTGGAAAATCCCAACCAGAGGCGAGAACTCCATTCAACAAATATTTATGGCACCTAGTCAGTACAAAGAAGAGGGCCAGGCTGAGTCACTGGGCAGGCCCTGCGCTGGCACCACGCGTTGCTGTCAGAGGGACCTTCAGGGTCCTGGAGCAGAAGAGGGGCTGGGAGAGGGTGCAGGAGCCAGGTCGGGGACGAAGGAGCCCCTGGGCCCAAGAGACACCCCAGCCCCATGGGGACCCGAGCTCAGCAGCCCCCTAGGCCCCCTCCCCCTGGCAAAAAACTACAGAGTGAGAGACCAGTCACGACACTGCCCAGGCTAAGCTAGGGTGACCCTGGGGGTCAGGGGGACTGAATCCGCTACCACAGTTTGGCATGGGGACAGCAGGCCTGAGGAGAGGCATCACCAGGCGCTCAGAGCTAAAAAGTCCCTTTCCTTCCCCCCTCCAGCCTCCCCTTCCCCAAGCAGGCCCAAAGCTGAGGTTGCAGAGATCAAGGGGTGTGGAGCAGGGGGGTGAGGGAATGTAGGGGTGCGGGGGGAGCGAGGGAGATGCAGGAGGCTCTGCCTGCCCCATTCGCCTATTTTTCACCCTGTCCTTTCCCCCACAGCCTCATATGTCCACCCACTTCCGGCCTCACTCGCCCACTGCCCCCCTGTCCCATTTTGCCGCAGGGGTCCACTGGTCAGGGTACACTGAGTACACACCGGCCCTACCGTCTCCTGCCTCATGGTCCCAGCATCCAGAAGTAGCACTAAAGCATCCCACAGTTCTAGATTCAGGCCTTGGTGCCAACGCCCCCGGGATCTCCCGAGCAGGCCCCCAAGACACAGGGCGGGCAGCGGTGGGTCCCAAACAAAGTGACCCCACAGAGCGGATGGCAAAGGTCAGAAACCTCACCCCTGCATGAACGCTAACCTGCCCAGTGAGAGCAGCCCTCTGTGGCCATTCCCCAGGAAATGGCACCCGAAAAGGTCAGCGCACAAGTGGGCTGCCGCTGAAGTGCTACCCGAGGACGCTGCACATTTGCAGAGCTATTTACAGCCTGCCAAGCACAGTCACATCCGATCCATACAGAAACCCCAGAGTTGCGGTGATCCCGCTGCACCGAGGAGGAAACTGAGGGTGTTGAGGGGCCAGCTCAAGCCTGGCAGCTGTTACGTGACAGAAAATGCCCTTGAACCCAGGCCGGTCTGATTCGAGGCCCCACAGTCTTTACATCAGACCGGGGTTCTCTCACTCTTCACCCAGCCTCAAGTCCAGATGATGGGTTGACGACCGCTGCCCCCTCTAAGGCAATCCCCCCCCCAGCTTATTTAGTCTTCGTGCCTGCCACACCCCTTGTGCCTTCTCCAGTTACCCTGGCCCCGCGTGCCACCAACCCTTTATCTGGAAGTCCCCTTCCTGCTCTCTCTTTGCAGCGAGTCACTGCTCTTTCTTTAAGAAATGCCACCCCCTCTGTGACAGCCTCCCTGCATGACCCAGCAGAGCCAGCCCCTCTCTCGGGGCCCCCACATCTCTCTGCCCCCGACCTCTGCATGCTTGGATGTGGACTCACGAAATAGGAATTAACCATCGGCGCGTCTGCGCCCTCCACTCCGCCCAGCAGCCTAGGCGCACTGTTCCTCTTTGTCCTCAGTGGCTGTTTGTGGTTGAAAGGGAGGAGGGGAGGGAGGGAGGAAGGAAGGAAGGAAGGAAGGAAGGAAGGAAGGAAGGAAGGAAGGAAGGACGACCAGAGAGATTGGTCTTGTGTCATTAAGAAAGAGTTTGCATCAGGAGCGCACCCTGTCATCTTGAGAAGCTGGAGAAGCTGAGGCTGGGAGAAAGAATGACTTCACTGGGGCTCGAGCCACCCAAGGGTCACATGCCCTCCTCATTTCAGCCTCCCCCGTGAGGACATTACTCAACAACCCCTCAGCTCCACCCACTCATCGTTGCTTTACTCAAGGAAGGAACAGCTCATGGAGTCATCTTTCCTGCCTCTGTCTTTTTTTTTTTCCACTGCCCACGGAGTCTCCCTAGAGCCACCTTTGCCCTCGCTGCTGTGCCTGTCCCCTGCCCCCAGAGAAGCCCCCTGGGTTCTCCCCCAGACCTCCTTCCCCTCCTCCGATGGAGCCAAGGGAGCAGCCAAGCCTGGATCGATGACTCAGTCTGACCTTTGGGGCCCTGAGTTTGGTGAGGACAATGGTGCCAGCAGTCCTCCGGCCCTCCGTTCCTTGAGCCAAGGGCCAACAATCTGGCCCCGCTTCCCGCAGAGCCAGGCCATTCCCAAGTGCGACCCTCGGCACAGAGCTCTAGGGAGCCCCCAAGGGAAGGCTATCCCAGCCTGTCGTCCAGAAGTGCTGGCTGTCAGAGCCGTGGTCTGCAGCGCCTCTGACAGCCCCTACCTGCACGATCGTGCTCCCCGCCCTGTCCGATGCTTGCTATTCTACCACTAGGATCCATTCCTCTGATGAAGCCCAAGCCTTTAGCTATCTTCTTGGGAAGCCCAGCTGATGCTGGTTGGTGATTGACACCTCTCTGAGGAGCCAGTTGGCAGAGCCTCGAGGAAAGGGCAAGTCTGGAAGAGGGCACCGGCCCTGGGGCACGGAAGCAGGACTGGGAGGGCTGGAAGCCAACGATATGTTTACCTGAGAGAGAAAGGAAATGCAGGCTTGACCTGCCAGTCCTGCCTTGGGGCGCCCCTGGATGCTAGGGCCCAGGGGAGAGGCGGGGCGTGACATGGCCGGCACTGCAGGGGTTAACCTGGCCTGTGCAGCCTCCTGCAGAAAGCTGCTCTGGGGGGGCCTTCTGGGTGGACACAGGTGGGAACCGAGCTGGCCTGGTACTTCTCCAGCTGCGGCCTCCCTGGGGCAGCCCCTCACCCGCTCCCTCACACCCCCACCCTCCTTGAACCCTTGCCCCAATCCCAGAGGCCGCCAGTACTGGCACGGGGCACAGGGAACTGAGTCAGCCGCACACACCACGGCCTCCTCAGCCTCACTCACGGCGGCCGCAGCTGTTTCTCTTCGAGCCCGCTCGTCTCTCCAGCCAAGCTGGCCCCACGCCAGCTCCAGGGAAGGCGACCTGTCTGGCCCCGGCCAGGACCGTTACACCGCTGAGCAGTTGTTCAGTTCACTCATGGTCAGATTCCTCCACGAAGCATGTGGATACCGTGCTCCGACGGGTACCACCTGACCGCTCTCTCCACGCCATGCTTGTAGCCAGGAGGGGCTTTTCCAGAAGCAAGCAGGACCACATCGCATGCCTGCTTCAAGCCTTCGGCCCTGCAGCCCAGTATTCAGGGCCTCCCCAGTCCCATGGCCGGGATGTAAACCACGTCTCGCATCCCCCCTCTCACTCTCCCCCTGCTCCAGCCGCCCCGGGCAACTCGAGATTCCCTGAAAAGGCTCTGTTCTGTCATCCTGCCCATATCCATGCTATTCCTGCCTCTGAGGATGCCTTTCCTTTCATTCCTGGTCTGGCTCTTTCATCCTTAGGGGACCTGCTCTCTAGGCTTTTCCCGGACTTGCAGCAAGGTGCCATATTTCCTACCACCCCTCACAGCAGCGGGCACTACTCTCAGTCAGGCAGGAACTGGATCCCAACGCAGTGTCAGCGGCTAGGCAGGCCTTGGGTACTGCTGCAGGATTCCAGGGGCCCACCATGGCCCACCACCAGGCTGGCTGTGACGTGGCAGAGACCAGGCTGAGGGAAGTCAGGAAGCCCGACGGCTGAGTGGCCATGTGACCTGGACGCCCTAAGGATTTAAACCTCTAAGAAAGGAATGGGAAGCCTCTGGATAGTGTCTGGGGGCCATCCTCATTAGCTCTACCCCTAAGCAACCCTTCTCTCCTCACCCATCCCCACGCCGGCTGGGGTCACTAAGCAGGCAACTATCGAGGCCTCCAGTCTCCTGTGGAGACCTCCTCTGCGCCCACCCCCAAGACTTTCCCAAAGCCCTCCCCCACTCCTCCCCTGCCCTTCTTTCCAGGTCAGGAAGGAGGACCAGCTGAACACAAAGGGAGAATTCCCTGGCTCCCCCCCTCCCTCCCGCCACACACACTGGATCTGAGGTTTGTGACCCCCTGAGGGGCCCTGGGGATGGGAAAAGTAGCCTGATGACCCCAAGGCTGAGAAGGAGAAAAACCACACAAAAATGTCTGGTGGGATGGGGGGTTGGGAGGGACAGTTATGCTAAGAATGGGGACTTTGGAGCAAACTCACCTGATTCAACTTCTGGCAGTGGCCCTGGGGGAGACCTTCTCCCTGAGTCCTGCTCTCCTCTTCTGTAGAATGGGCTAACTAGTGGCGCCTATAAAGTGCTCAGCATGAAGCCAGTGAATGGCAGCCACACCAGATCTGGGACAGCAGCCGCCTGCCTGGGAGACAACCCCCTGCCAGCCAGGGTACACCCCATGGACAAGCACAGCCTCTATGCCAGGCCCCCAGGCCCAGAAATCACATGCCCACACCCCCTGACCAGACAGAGAGAAGAGGAAGGACAGTAAGGGCCACACAGCCAGCCCACTGGCTCACCCCTTAAATACTCTCCCCATTGCCCAGGCACCCCAGGCTCCTAGCTCTTGACCTTTCTGCTCTGTCTTGCCCCGTCCGCTCTCCCCTTGGCATCCCCAGAAGCTGGTGCCTTTTCCCTGCTGAGCACACTTGGCTGCCTTACTTCCTTCTGGCTGGTGAAGCTGGGTCTGCGGGGTGGGGTGGGGCTGCCAAGGCCATGATGCCTTGATGTCTCATGGTCTTGCAAAGGCCCAAGTGTTCCATGACCATCTGAGTTCCTAAAAACCATTGTCTAGTGCTGGGGGGTGGGGAGCCCTTCTGCCGTATACCCACCATATCCCCACCCCCCAGGTTCTCCCAGCGGCTGCCCCCCTCACCAAAGTTATATCCGAGGCTTGGCTCTGCACTTCCTAGCTGGGTGGCCTCTGTAAACTGAGGACCCGCCCCTCCAGGATGGAGGCCACCATGCTTTACCAGCAGCGGGAAGGCCGGTCTCGCACCCTGCCGGGCCGCTATTATGAAGCCAGAAGGGGAGAAGGGGAGTCTGTCCTCTCTGTGCTCAGAACCAGTTGACACGGAGCTGTCAACCCTGCCTAAAGGGACAGAACAGAGCCAGGCAGCAGGCGAGGCAGTGCCCAAACAGAGGTCACAAGGCAGAGACTACACTGGGAGCTCTTGTCCCAAGAGGCAGACCCGAGAAGATACAATCTTTTAATTACATGCTCAGGCTTCCTGGGCTGCCAGCCAGGGTACACCCAGCCCTCGGCCTCCTCCACAGGCCCAGCAGAAACACTGCCTCCCTCTGCCCTGACCCCCTCTGGGGAAAGAGGGGTTCAGGGCCACTGGGACCGAGAAAAGGAGGCAGCACTCCCAGCAGAGGCTGGACTTGGAGCTCTTGTCTCTGAGGAGCGGGTGGGGGTGGAGGGTGAGGGAGAGCTGCGGGGTCCACATCAGTTCAGGACCCCTCCCCTCATTACACACCCACTTGTGCTCTGTCAAGACCTGGGGGGGCTGGGGGTGAGAGCAGCGTCGATCCTGCCCCCTACCCCAGACACCCAAACCCTCCGGTCAGCCTTCTCTGCAGGCCAGCTCGTTTGCCAGCTGCACCCAGGTGGGTTATGAAAGCATTAAGGAGCCCTGCACAAGAGTAGAAAGGGGGGGGGGTACTGAGGGTATGTTAGCCTGGGACCCCTCCCCTCCTGCCCAAGGTACTTGCAATGTGTGTCCAATGTGCTTGTGCTGCTGGGTCAGGCCCACGCAGGCCAGAGCTGCTAGTCTGTGACCCTTCGGCTGGGTTCCTTCCACCTCTGAAGGATCCTGGCGCCGATGCCAAGAGCCCCACCTGGTTCAGGGAAGCACCTGTCTCCGGTGGGTCCCACAGGGGCAGGGCTCTGCCCTTGCAAGGAGGAGCCTTCCTGGGCTGTGTCTCTTCAAGTCAGGCAATCACCCCGAGAAGAGTATTTTTTTTTAACCCCCAAGGAACAGAGTCTCAGCCAGAGGGGATGGATGGACAGCGGTGTAGACCTTGAGGGTTGGACTTGGCTGCTTAGGCCTTGCTGCCTCCCCCAAGGAAGCCTGGATTTGTAGAGCAGTTAGGCGTTTACAAAGGGCTTTCCCCTATCAAAACGCATCTAATCCCTTGGCTTACAGAGGGGAAGTCTGGGATAGAGAGACAGGAATACCTGGGAGAACGAGGACAAGGCTGGGTCTCCTGACTCTAAGTTCTAGGCTCTGTTCATCTTAACCAGCCAGAGTGGGCACCGGTCCTCTTCACCCCAGGGCACAGGAGAAGGAACCCCTTGCCCCCTCACCGCCCCTCAGGGAAGGTAGAAGAGCGAGGCTGCTTGGCTCCCCTTCTGGTCTCAGCACCCAGAGCCATCTCAGGGCACCTGGTCTACTTATCCACCCAACTGTCAGGTAAACGTCAGGCAGGATGAAGCCAGGTTCGGCCCCATGCCCACGCCTAAGGACTTTACATTGGCTTCTCTTGGGCCCCTATCTGAGGCCTGCGTGGGGAAGGGAAAGGATCATTCCCCACCCTGCTCACAGTCCCGGCCTTTGCAAAGGCTGCAGCAGGAAGACAAGGTGGGTGGCATGAGGGGAGAGTTGCCTGGGGAAGACCTTTCCAGGCCACTGCAGCCCTGATCCGAAGAGAGCCTATGGTTCTCCTGCTGGGGAGGCCCCAGTCTCAGCCTAGGTCCCTGCCTAAGACAGCTCGCTTTGCACAGAGAGAGGTGTCAGCCACCAGCTGGCTGATTGCGGCCTCCCCACCCCATTCCAGACAGCCAACACACCGTGGGAGGTAAGAACCCTGACACCCTGCAGTCCCTTAGCAGAAGTTCAAATCCCAGCTCAGCCACCTGTCAGCTGTGTGACTTTGGACAAGTTTTGAACCTCTCTGTTTTCTCATCTGTGAAAGGAGGACAATAAGACAGTCCCCACCCCATAGGATAAGTCATGGACAGTATATGAGTTAATGCACGTAGGGTGTTCAGGACAGTGCCTGATCCATTGTAAGAACAACATAAACAGTTCGTTTCTTATTACGGTTGACACTTGAACAACGTAGGGGTCAAGGGAGCTGACCTCCAATGCAGTCAAAAATCCATGTATAATTATGGGGGCACCTGGGTGGCACAGCGGTTGGGTGTCTGCCTTCGGCTCAGGGCGTGATCCCGGCGTTACGGGATCGAGCCCCACGTCAGGCTCCTCCGCTATGAGCCTGCTTCTTCCTCTCCCGCTCCCCCTGCTTGTGTTCCCTCTCTCACTGGCTGTCTCTATCTCTGTCAAATAAATAAATAAAATTAAAAAAAATCCATGTATAATGATGAATCCCCCAAAGTTGACTACATATAGCTTCCTATTAACCAGAAGCCTTACTAATAACACCGTTGATGAACACATCTTGTACATTAGAGGTATTCTATACCTATAGAATTGCATTCCTACAATAAAATAAGCTAATGAAAAGAAAATGTTCTTAAGAAAATCTTAAGGGAAAATACATTCACAGTACTGTGCTGTATTTATCCCCAAAAATCCGCGTGTAAGTGGACCACGCAGTTCCAACTCGTTGTTCAAGGGTCAATAGTGTTATTATTTTCCGAGCCAAGAGACACTATGGATAGCAGAGCAGGCAAAACCCCAAGCTGTAGGGGAGGTTCCATGGAAGGAGGGCGGACGTCTATTATGCAAGGGACCGTCACTTTCCTTGCAGGCATGGCTCACCAAGGGCATTACATCAGGTGGAAACTGCCATTAATAGTAGTTCCCTCTCGGGCCAGTCACACACCTACAGAGCACGAGGGGGTGAGAAATGCTACTACTGTCGGAGTGAGAAATGTGATGACCAGGCACAATGCTGTTTTTAGAAAGCGGGAAGTTACTTCGAGTGGAGGGCTGGTGTGCCTTATTTTTTCAATGGTGTCTGTACTCTAACAATACGGGTGCTTCCGCTCTGAGGAGAAACCAGGGCACAGGGGGGAGCCCGCCATGCCCCTGGGGTTGCCAGGCAACCCCTCTGCTCTCCCACCGGAGCCGCGGCCGGGGGCAGAGCCAGGGGTGGGCTCCCCGGCCCCCCGAGCAGCCTGGTCACAAGTGCCAGAGCTCATTAGACGTCTCGGAGGCCCTGTCTGGGGTGCCTAGAGAGGCGGCCTCGCTTTCTTTTGGCCTGAGCAGTGTGTCACCAGGAAGGCCACTCGGGGAAGAGCATTTTGCACACCTAGTGTGCTTTGCTTTCTAGAACTCTACTAGTTTATGATGGCTGCTGTAGCACATTGTCATGAAATTTGTGGCTGAACAGAAATGTATTCTTTCCTAGTCCTGGAGGCCAGAAGTCCCCCATCAGTCTCACCAGGCCCAAGTTGAGGTGTCGGGAGGGCTCTGCTGCCTCCGGAGGCTTTGAGGGACTGTCTGTTCCTTTGCAGCTTCCAGTGGCTGCTGGCATTCCTTGGCTTGTGGCCTTGACGCCCCTGTCTCTGCCTCTGTGCTCACATTGGCTTCTTTTTTATCTGTGTCAGGTCTCCCTCTTCCTCTCTCTTATAAGGACACGTGTGATTGCACCCAGGACTGCCCCCCCCCCCACCGAATAATCCAAAAGCATCTCCCTATCTCAAGAGTCTTAATCTTATATCTGCTGAGACCTGTTTTCCAAATACAGTAACATGGACAGATTCTAAGGGATTCGAATCTGGTATCTTTGGGGACCCTTGTTCAGCCAAGGCCATCCAAGCCAATGACTTTCTCCAACAAAACCGGACGGCGGGTCACCACTGAGCCTCCTCGCATTCTGTCCCATCACTTTCTACCTGGCACCACACACCTGGGTAAGGACAGCCGCCCACACAGCTCTGGCCCTGAGGCCCTGCCCATCCTAGAGGTGACTCGTAAGACCTGCCCACAGGCAGCAAGGATGTGGGACTGCACCCTCAGGCAATGATGGCTCCTGTCAGTCCTCCAGTCATGGCTGCAAAAGGAAATGCGGAGCTATAGACCCAAGCCCAGGACTGTAAGAAATTTAAAAATACATATATTTTCAAATAACACCCTTAGAGTTCAATAAGGAAATGGAGAAAAAAAATAGAAAATACAAATCCTTCAGAATCCTAGCCCTCAGAGATAATTTAAAAAATTTTTTGTTGTTGTATGAAGACCTTTTTCTCTTCAGAGAGAGCCATATACCATGGCTTTAAGAAAGCAAAGTGGATTTATACTATACATTTTGCTCTGCGACCTGGTTTTTTCCGTAAAGGATATACTTGGGAGGCCTTCCGTGGCAGCACCTGTAGCATTTGCGCCATCATTCTAAAGGCTGAAGCGTGTCCCCGCTGTGGATGGACCAGGACGAGCTACCCTATCAGCGAGCGCTCGGGTCGTTGACCCTGTTTCGGCTGTAACAAGGTGGTGAGATAATTCAGTGAGTTACTAATACCTGATTTGCTCATGTTGCTGTGGGAGGCTCACAACGATGGGGAGGCATTTTTCTCTCTCCTCCACACTACCCCAACCTCCCCCCGAAGCGATCAGGCCTGGGGTGAAGGAAGTCAGGGCTTCCCAAGCTCCCAGAAAGAATTAATAGGCCTTTGTTTTCCACGGCTGAGCCTCACAGGGTCAAGGAGCCAGACTGTCAGAGAAGAGGAGGGGCTCTGTGTTTGTGGAGAAGCTTCCACTGCGCCCTCACAGGCAGCTCCTCTCAGATGGGCTTAGGCAATAGGGAGAATGTATGGCCGCCTGAGTCAGAAAAGCCCGAGCCCTGGGTGAGATTCAGGCGCGGTTTTACCCAGAGGTTCGCGAGATCATCACGCTCTGGTTTCATTTTTCTGTAATTTTTCTTGGCTCCGTTCTGCTCTGTGGGTTAGCTTTGTCCACAAACTCATTCTCCTCCTTGTAGTAAAAAAGGGCTAGGGCGTCTCACGGCCCACATCCACCCATGACACTACGCCTGGCGCTGTCCTAGGACTTTTAACCAAACGCGTGAGATGCATCCTGATTGGACCAGTGCAAGTCACGTGCCATCACTGACCAATCAGACGAGCGGATGGAATGGCCTCCCAGACTTCGTCTAGGGCGCATGCTCCACCTCTGGGGTTGGGGGTGCGGATGGCTTTCCCAAAGTCAGGGGGATTTTCTAATAAAAATGAGGAGGTTGGAAAATGGGAAACAGGGAGGAGTGGGAAGTCAGGAGGTAACCCACGGGCGTTCCTGAGACCCTTTAAAGGTAGATGGGCACGAGTAGCCCTGCTTAGAGAAAAACAAGTGGGTTTCTGGGCCGTGTAAACCCCACACGGTGATGCCTATGGAATCCCAAGGGGGTAGAGCCGCACCCAGGTGTAGGAGGAGCAAATTCACACGGACTTGCTCGAGGTGCTCCGTGAGCATGCTGAGGTGAAGGTGTACCCTTCTTCTAGCATACGTTTCTGGAAGCGAAACTGCTGGGTCGAAGGGCTTGCACATTCAAACCGAAACAGATGTTGCTCAATTGCCCTCCAAAAAAGGTTTTTGTGGGTTTTTTTCCCACCGGTTTCCCAGTAACCCACATCTTCTCAAGACTAAATATTATCCATCTTTCTAACATTTGCCATCTTGATAGATTTGATTTTTAAAACTCTAAGGTAGGGTGAACATCTTTTCATCCACTTATTAACTAATTATAATTCCTCTGCTGTGGATTAACTGCTGGTGGCCTCTGTTTGTTTGTTTTTTTCTATTGAGTTATTTATCTTTCTGTTATTGACTTGTGAAAGCTCTTTGTAGATTAGGGATACAAACCCTTTGTTTTATCTGTTGGAAATATTTTTCCCAGCTTGTCCTTTGTGTTTTGACTTTGTGTATAGAGCTTTTGTTATCAGAACTTGACAAATTTTTTGTCATTAAATGTGTCAGGCTTTTTTGGTTTTTCTGCTTAGAAGGGTCTTAGTCACTAACATAACAAAAAAATGGTCACCCATGTTTTCTTTCATGACCTCTGTGGTTTCTTTTTCTATTTAAATATTTTATTTATCTGGAATTTATTATATTATACATGTGAGGCCAGGATACAATTAGGATGTAAGAACTTTGTGAGATTCCAGACCCTCCATGGGTTTCCTGTGGTTCTGATTTTTGTTAACATCTGTTTCCACGGAGTGATTAGAAGGGTTAGAAGGAAAATGGCTGGTGCTTGTCTTCACGTTCAGGGACAGTCCAGAAAGGAGGAGGAAGCAAGACTGGGACACAGGCTTCAGATGACATTGGGAAGATGGAGTGCAGCCCCCAGAGAAGGGGAAGCAGGTGAGCCCCGGCAGCGCAGAGGGAAGGAGGGCATGTCCAACCGGGATAAGCCTGTATGTCATGTTGGTAGAGGCTCTTTGTGCCCAATACCAAATCGACCTAATTGAGATTGATGGCCAGAAACTACGGGAATGGGTGGGCCTCTGTAAAACTGACAGAGGGAAAACCCCACAACGCGGTCAGCTGTGGTTGTGTGGTGATTAAGTGTGATGGCAAAGGCGTCCTTGAGTAATCCTTCAAATGCAAGAAATGAACAAATAAAAACTTGGTTCTTTTTTCTTCTTTTTTAAAAAGATTTTACTTATTTATTTGACAGAGAGAGACAGCCAGCGAGAGAGGGAACACAAGCAGGGGGAGTGGGAGAGGAAGAAGCAGGCTCCCAGCGGAGGAGCCTGATGTGGGGCTCGATCCCAGAACGCCAGGATCACGCCCTGAGCCGAAGGCAGATGCTTAACAACTGAGCCACCCAGGTGCCCCCCAAAAAACTTGGTTCTTGTTCCAAAGGAAGGAAGGAGGGAGGGAGGGAGGCAGGGAGGGAAGAAGGGAAGGGAAGGGAAGAAGGAAGGAAGGAAGGAAGGAAAAAGGGAAGGGAAAGGAAGGATGTGTCTCTTGAGAAGAGTTTAGGGAGCAAGAGAAAGACCCCTGTAGCATCCACTGCACCCCAAACCCCATAGCAAACCTCACAGCAGGGAGCATTCTGTGCTCTCGCCATCTGCTTTCCAGTCTTTCAGCCCAGAAGTCTGGGCTCCTCAGTGTGTGCTCTTCCACAAGTATTTACTGACCCCCTACTCTGAGCTCAAGAAAGGACCATCGTCTCTGGGGTAGTGATAACGGAAGTTTGTAATAATAACCCTGAGGCAGCGCTGGGCATGGAGCCTGCTTGGAATTCTCTCTCTCCCTCTCCCTTTGCCCCCTCCACTCCTGCGCTCTCTCTCTCTCTCTCTGTCTGTCTCTCTTGCCATTTCTCCCTCTATATATTAAAAAAAAAAAATTAAAAAAAGTAATTACCCCGAGGCAGCAAGAAGAGCGCTGGTGAGGAATCGGCCGTGTTGCAGGAAGTCATTTTAGAAAGAGTTCCTTCAGACTTGGCATTTAAAGATTTTTTTTTTTTTTAATTTGACAGAGAGAGAGAGACAGCCAGCAAGAGAGGGAACACAGCAGGGGAGTGGGAGAGGAAGAAGCAGGCTCCCAGCGGAAGAGCCTGATGTGGGGCTCCATCCCAGAACGCCCTGAGCCGAAGGCAGACGCTTAACCGCTGTGCTACCCAGGCGCCCCCAGACTTGGCATTTAAAAATTCTGTTCTCTAGATCTGAAAAAGTAATTCCCTGATTCTGTTGGAAAAAAGGAAAACGGCTCATTAGGAAGAGTCCTGCTCACCTGTGCTTTCCCTGACTGTGCTGCTGCCTCATTCGGGGGAGGTCAGAGGTCAGGAGGACCCTGAGGGCAGAGGCTGGAGTTCAAGGGCTCATAAGCAGTGGGCCCCAGAAGCTTCCACAGGAGCACGCGCACATCTGTTCCTGCGTGTCCGCGTCTCTCTGGAATCATCTTTTATGTGACCTCTCCCCATTGGAAGGCACAGATCATGCATCTTGGTGTGGGGGGTGCCCCAGGAAGGGCTGGATGAATGCACGAATCAGTGATCATGGAGAGCGGGGTGCGGCGCTGGGCCATGCCTAGCTGAGGACCTCAGTCGGTAAGGGAGGCCCAAGCGCGGCCTGCGGGGAAACGGCCCCTTACATCTGCTTCCTTGCGTACAGGGTTGGCTGAGAAATGGCCATCAGCACCCAGGCCCGTGTCTGCGGCCCTCCCTGCCAGGCGGGTGAGCTCCAGCGAGTGGGCAGCCGCTCCTCCCCCCGAACTCCAGCAACTGCAGGCCCCGTTGGTCACCCACCCGCATTCCCCGAGCCCTTTCCTGCTGACTCACTGCAGTCCCGCTGCCGCAGCCCAGCTGGGGCCCAAGGGGAGGGGAGGAGGCCGCCTCAGGACCCAGGAATGCTCTGCCGGGCTGCCAAGGGGGCCAACGAACTTCCGAGTTTCTGCTGCGCTGGGGGGAGGATGACCAGGAAGTGGACTGTCTGACGGCCCGAGTGGACCCCTCTGCCCCTGACTTAGTCACAGCCAAGCCCTCATGAAT
The DNA here is from genome assembly GCF_017311325.1 of Ursus maritimus. Lineage (NCBI taxonomy): Eukaryota > Metazoa > Chordata > Mammalia > Carnivora > Ursidae > Ursus > Ursus maritimus. The sequence continues at coordinate 13,932,323 of NW_024423564.1, forward strand.
CCTTGTATCCGAGCACAAGGCTTCCCCAGCCCCCCTACTCTGCTGCTTGCGTTAAAACACAGTTCGCTGCTTGTCCTGCGATTGTATGTACCGTATGGCCCGTGACCATATGCGGTCGTGTGCGATTGCCTATGACCATGTGTCCTCATGTGCCAACGAGTGCGGTTGAATGTACAGAAGCTGGGGTGCCTGGGTGGCTCAGTCGTTAAGCGTCTGCCTTTGGCTCAGGTCATGATCCCAGGGTCCTGGAATCGAGCCCCGCATCCGGCTCCCTGCTCTGTGGGAAGCCTGCTTCTCCCTCTCCCACTCCCCCTGCTTGTATTCCCTCTCTCGCTGCCTCTGTCTCTGTCCAATAAATAAATAAAATCTTTTAAAAAAAATGTGCAGAAGTTGTGCAGAGGGGTGTGAGTCCACGGGTGACTGCATGCGCTTTGGAATGCCCGTGCATGCCCGCGTCTGGCTGCGCGTGAGGAATGCAGAGGAATGGGTGAGCGCGCATATATGTAGTTAAGGCACACTGTGAGCAGTGTGAGTGATCCCGAGTGGCTGTGTGTCACGGCCCGTGGATGCTTGACAGCCTGTGGTTACGTGTGATTCCACATGGCTGAGTGTCACCGTATGTGATGGATGGGGGGCTGCCTAGGATTCTTGAGGACCACCTGTGTGTTTCATGGCACAGGCCCAAGGAGGTCAGGGGTCTGCAGCCCCAGATCCACGGCCGCTAACGGATAGGGGTGTGTGTGTGTGTGTGTGTGTGTGTGTGTGTGTGTGTGTATCCATTGTGCGCTTTCTCCTTTTTCTAGCTGCGACCCCTGAGGAGCCCGTTCAGGCTTCCACTGAGGAAAGGAAGTGGAACTAGGCTGCAGAATGCTCTTCCCCTGGGTCGCTGACCGGTTTTAGAGTGGTTTCTTGGAAGTCAGGCTGGGCTTCAGGGCAGTGCCAGCCCCTTGGAGCCCTCACAGCAGCTGGCTGGCGGCGCTGACAAAGTGTCAGCCCAGCCCTGGCAGGGGGCCAGGCTGCCTCCCACCCCTGCAGGGACGCAGCCAGCTTCTCTCAGCCCCGGCCATCTGCTCTCACGCTCCCCATCCCTCATCCTGGGGCAGAAGGCACACAGGCACCCAGCTCCCCTTCTCTTCCCATCCTGAAGACAAGCGCATGCCTTTTAAGGGGTTCACCAATGACCCCTTCAGCGAAAGCACAGTGAGTAACAAAAGCATCCCGCAAGAAGGATTTACGGATGCCTTTAGACTTTTAGCAGCTGTTACAGTCCTGGCCCGTGGCTGACGGCCTCCACTCCGCTACCTGATGAGGGTGGGCCATCTTCCTGTCTGACCTGCCTTAAGGGGACCCGCCCTCCCCAGGACAGGCGACCCCACCCAGGGAGGACCCTCCTCGCCACTACCCCTCCCACAGCTGAGGCCGGTCCTTGGCCTCTCTGAAGTGCCTGCAGCGCCCAGGGCCGTAGCTCTGCCCAGAAATGACAGGCATGATCCCTCTGGTTTCTCTTCTGCAGATTAGACGCAGACAACCGCTGCTCAGATGTGTGAGCCGCAGACAGCCCCGTGTGTGCTGGGAAGGCGTCTCTGCGCTCAGGGTCTGGGTCATCCGCCTGGCAGGTGTGGGCCGGGCTGAGGATGAGTGACGTGGTACAGACTCAGCAGAAGGAGCACCCGGAGGCGAGAAAGTGCTGGAAGCAGAGGGAAAGAAGAAATGAGGAGCTGGGGAGGCAGAGCGGCCTGCATGGAGACCTGGGCTGGGGCCAGGAAAAGCGTGCCCCGCCCCCAAGCACCAGCGGGCCCTCAGACATGAGTGCAAGGTGTGTCGTAGAGAGAGAATTTTGGACCAGCGGCTCAGGATACCTAGGTTCTGTGGTGCCACCCAGCCGCTGTGTGACTAGGGAAAGCCACTTTCCCTCTCTGGGCTTTCGTGCATCCACCTTGAAGACTGAGACAACAGAGGAAAAATGTGAGGTGTGGAGCCAGAGGCCTAAGTCGGCGCTCAACAAACCTGACTCCTCATCTAGTAACCTAAAGACAGTTGTTGACCCCTTGCCAGGGGCTGAGACCCTTCCCCAGCCCAGCCGGTCCATTTCTGAAAGAATCCATCTTTTCTTCCCTCATCAGCACAGGCAGGGCCCTCTGCACCCAGATCCCACGGAGAGCCTGCTCAGAGCTGGGGGTGGAGGTAGGGGTTGAACAGTAAGAAGGGAAGAAAGCTGGGGGTGGAGGGAGGGAGGCAGACATGGCGACAAGGGTCACAGGGCTTCCCGCAGGAGAGCCTGACATTGGTACCTGCCAAGACTCTTCCTGCCCCTCCAGGCTCGTCCATCCGACCTGCACCTGCTCCCTCCCTCCCCGCCAACCACCACGTGTTCCCTAAGGCTGTAGCTTTGGACTCAAGTCATTCTGGAGTCATTCTAGCTCAACATTCGTGAAGTTTCCAAGCTGGGGCTAGAAAAATTAGTAAGAGACAGGCCTTATCTGTCAAGAACTTCTACCGACAATCGCAAAAACGCCTATTTGACCACCCTAAGTAACACCATGTGGCAAGTTCAACTGCCTTCAAGACCTAGACAGATGACGTAGGTGCCCAAAGCGGCCTGGCGGAAGGCAGGAGGGCATGGTGGGGCCTGGGGACCAATTGAGGGCCAACATACCCTATTTCAAAGTGGCCAAGGAAAAGAGAGCTGTTGCTAGCCCCGTTTGGTGACATGTCTGAGTTCTTACTAAGTGCCTCTCATATATTATTTTCCTTAGTTCTCTTCAGAATTCTATGAGAGAGGGATTAGCAGGAGATAGTCTAAAGTGACCGGCATGATCCCTGTGCCTCATAGTCATGCCTTTGTGTAATCCTCTCCCCTTGAGCGTGGCCAGGCCCTGTGACTTGTTTCTAATCCATAGACTAACCAAGATGCCAATATCTAACCCACACTGGCAGAGGCGGTGAGGTGTCCGTCCCTTGATTCCCTTACGTCATAGAAGACTCAGTCGTGCTTGCAGATTGGTATAGAGACGTCCTCTTTCACTGACATTGAAGAAGCAAGCTGCCAAGTTGTGAGAGAGCCTATGGAGAGGGTGTCCTGGCTGGGAACTCTGGGTGGCCTCTAGCAATTAGGGCAGCCTCCAGCCAACAAAAAGGTTTCAGTCCTACTACCACCAGGAGGTGAGTTCTGTCAGCCACCTGCATGAGCCTGGAAGTGGACCCATCCCCACTGGAGCGTCCAGATGAGACCTGGCCCTGGCTGGCACCTTGGCCTTGCAGAGGACCCAGTAAAGCTGTGCCCAGACTCCTGCCCCACAGACACTGTGGGTAATGAATATGCATTGTTTCAAGTTGCTAAGTTAACGATACCTTATTATGATGCAGTGGAAAATGAATATACATATTATCCCCATCTTACAGATGAGGACTCAGTTGTCTCAGGGGACCACCTAGATAGGGGAGGAGTAATCTGCACAGCACGGATTCAATCACCCTGTCTTCGTTTCACTTCAACACTTTGTTGTACTCCCTCCGTGTGCCCGGCACGGTGCCAGGCACTGGGGGTACAGCAGTGAGCAGCGCAGACACAGGACCTGCTTTCGGGGAGCAGAAGGTGCAGTGAGGGATGGAAACACTGACAACAGATATCACTGTGATGAGGGTTTCAAAACAAGGAGGGATGGGATCAACTGGGAACATGTGTAGGGCAGCCAGCCTCGGCGAGGGCCGGGGACGGTCTCCTTGAGGAAGTGGCCTGTCGGTCCCTTGGGAGTAGGCCTGGTGGGGAGTCAGCCCCTCGGCATTGCAAGCGAGTGAGTGGGCGGGTGAGTGGGTAAGCTTTCCTGGTCATGGGTCCCCAGGGGAGAAGGCTCTCCCAGCAATGTGAAATCATCCTGTTTCTGTGCACTGGCTTCCAAGACATCTTGTCCCAAGGACCCAGGGCTTCTGTGACTGGCCCATGACGCCCATGATTCCAGAGCACACTTCCAGAATGCATCATGGGCGGGTGGGGTAGGGGTCGGGGTTGCTTAGCCGGGACTCTCATTTCCTAAACATACCCGGACATCTGAGGGGGCTGGAGAACTGCAGGTGGGAGTGGAAGGCAAAGCAGGCAGATGAGGAGGGGCGAGGAAATGAGCAGAACCAGAGAAAAGTGCAGGAATTAGAAAACGGACCCCCCCACGAGCCCAGCTGCAGTCTGCGATGACTCAGCAGACCCAGGGGTCCTTGCCAGTGAGCTGGCGGCATGATATGGATCAGGCAGGGTCCCGGCAGGAAGCGATGGCACACTCAGATTGGGCCATCTGAGGAGCATTCAATAAAGCGACAGTTTTCAGAGGCCGGAACCTGGACCAATAGCAGCAGTCCATCCACTGCTAGGCCTGATGGGGCTAGAGGCAGAGGGGGCGACTAGAACCTGTCTGGAAGGAGAGCGCCCCTGATAGGAGCTGTGGCCTCCATTGAAGGGTGCAGCCAGATCATGGCAATCCCACAGGAGGTGTCGAGGCGGGGGCGGAGGGTACTAAGTGCCACACACTCTCGCTCCTATCTCTCTCCCACATGCTGTCAGTGCTCCCCACTGGTCACCGTGCAGAGTAAGGGTGCTTCCCCCCATGCAATCCCCACTGGCCCGCCTCAGCCCACAGAGCAGGGGAGAGAAGGTGGGGAGCAGACCTGGAAGTAAGAAGAGACCCAATCCCAACTCATCCTTTCCCAGCTGGGAACTCTGGACAAGCTATTTGAACTTCTTGGGCCTCAGTTTCCTCCTCTGCAAAAAAGGGAGGCTGAGCATGCTTACATTCAGTTGTTCTGAATTTGAAAGGCGATGATGTGTTTAAGGATTCCAGCTTGGAGCCCTGCATGCATTGGCTGGCTGCCAGCCCTTGGTTCCCAAGAGTTCCGCAGCAAGAACAAAAAATTGGGGCCACTGAGAAGCCAGACGCCAGCCCAGAAACCCTGGACATCAAACAATGCACTGATGAGAAGCTTGCTCAGCAGGTCTTCCAGTCCCTGCCAGGACTGGAACCCAAAAACTCTGTGTCTCCTTGTAGGGGCCTGCGGGACGCGCGTGTGCACGCGCACACGCACACACGTGCACACACACACACACATGCACACACAGGCGGCCGCTTGGGAGGGTGGTGCCCTGCGTCTTAGCCCCTCTGCGGAGAAGCAGCACCGGGCCTGCCTGAAGCGCAGGGCGTGTACTGCGGTATCTGAGCTGAGTAGAGCAGTGCAAGCAGCCCTAGGGCCCTGCACTGCCTGGAACCCCGGGCGCTGCCGCACCCCCCTGGGTGGAAATCCTCCCATGTGCCAGCACAGCTACCATTTAGGTGGGACCCCAGCAGCAACAGGGTGGCCCTGCCTGGGACGGCCCTCTGAGCCTCCGGGAGACCTTGGGCCCCACCTCAGTCTGCGGCCTGCTGGTGACACGACACCAGTGCCCAGAACAAAGGCCCCTGGCGAGAGCCACAGGCCCCTGCCCTTTATTGCTTTATCACCCGCATGTCAGGTTCACAGGAAGAGGGTTTTCAAAGCAGCCGCGTCAGGTCTGCAGTACCACTGCGGTCAGTTGTTTCAGAAGAAAGGAAACCCAAGTGGATCAAAGAACGGCAGGTGCAGCAGATTAAGGCCCTGCCGGGTGGGAAGGCGCCCGGAGGGAAGGGCCGGAAGGCCGGGGGCAGGGGTCTTTCTCAGCAGGAGCAGGAGGTGCTGTTCAGTCTCCCTCCACAGCCGTCCCTGAGAGAAAGGAGCCAGGGCTCCCCTTCTGCTCTTTAGGTTGACAGAGGATGACTCAGTGCATGACAGGAGCAAGCAAAGAGGAACAGGGGTCACTAGGAGGAGCTCAGCCCTGCCCGGCGCCCACGCGTTGTCCTCCTCCAGCTCCTCTGCCCTGGGAGGCTCTGGCGGTGAACCCCAAGCTACCACCGGCACCCCGCCAAACCCCGCACTTCCAGGGCCACCTGACTGCCCACCCAGCCAGGCTCGGGCATGGAACTGCAGCCTCCGTCCCGGATGGGCAAGTTCCCTTCTCCAAGCCACGCCTTCCCTTCTCTAAGCCACGCCTTCCCTTCTCTAAGCCACGCCTCCCCTAGTGTTGCTTACCGCTCAGGAGCATCCAAGAGCACAATGGGAATCCTGAAGTTTCCGTATCTCCTTCCTATGAGACTGTGATGGAATTTACCAAGTTGCTTGTCCAAAGTCTGGCCTGTAAACTTTATTTCATTGCCCTATTGTCCTTTCTCTTCATTCTTCTGGCTTCTTTTCCATTTATTTCATGCTGTTGTGTTGAATAATCTTCTTTTAAAGAACTTTTTTAAGTTGTAAAATGTTCCAAACATTTAGAAACGCATAGGGAATTATATAATGAACACCCTGGTCCCCGCCTACCAGCTTTATCAATTCTTAACATATTGCCACATTTGGTTTCATTCTGCTGCTGCTGCTGGTGGTAAAATGGAACTAAGAAAATTTACCATTTCTTAACCATTTCGATTTCTTTTAGAAACCCAACATTATACACACAGTTAAAGGGCCCTGTGGCCTCTCCTCCATTCCCTTCCCTTCTTCCCTAGGAATAATCACCACTCTGAATTTGATTCTCCTATAACAGTGATGCGTGTGATACATGTTTTACTATGAAAAGAATCCATACTGTGGAGAAGGACATAAAGCAAGAAGTAAAAACCCTCCTGCTCCCCACAACCTTGAACTCACTCCCTCTAAAGAACCCATTGTTAAAAACTTTCCATGAATCTTTCCAGGTATTATTAAATACATATGAATTATATTCGCTTGTTTTCTTTCTTAATAGAGATGAGTTTACACTATGCACGATGTTCTCCAATTTGCCTTTTGTTTCTGGTTATTGTAATTCCTTGGACATTTTTCCACGTGAGTACTGATAAATCTACCATATTCTTTCTAACAGCTGCGTGGGATTCTACTTTATTTAATAGTTTCCCATGGAGGGGCGTTTAGGTGGTTTCCAGCTACTTTGCTATTCTAAACAATCCTGCACCGAACAGCCTTGACATACAGTTTTGCTCACTTGTGGGACTATTGTATATCTGGAAATACCTAGAAGTGCAGTGTCTGGATAAAAAGGTATTGAACGTTTGACATCTTGAAAGATATTGCCAAGCCCACCCCCGCCCCGTAAAAATGATCCATTTAAACACCAGCCAATAATGCCTGAGAGTTCCTGTCTCCCCACATCCTCAAGACTGAGTCTTTTCATACCACTGTCAGCCTTTTATTTATCTTCTGTGAACTGTCTGCTCTTGTCTTTCCCCTGGCATTTTATGAATTTATTTTTACATTTGAATCTTTGATCCATCTGGAATTAATTTCAGATGCACAACAAGATAGACATTCTTTTCAGTTGACAATTATTGTTTTCCCTACTCTGCAAATAGATGGAGTTAAGTACCAAGATAAAGGGGAGAGCAGATTTCTCTCCACTCCTAACAGGTCACTGCTACCTGATTTTGCCTCCCCACTTAGAACTCGCCCACCTCGAGGCTCTAGGTTAAGACATGGAACGCTGCCTCTGCCCACCCTGTCTTTCGAGCGGATGGGCTGAACACAGCATCTGCTCAGTCATTCAACAAGTAGGTGGTCAACGGAACTTCGTTTTCCCCCCAAAGAGAGTGTACTGTACATGTAGGAAGGGGGGGTGCACCTGGATATTTGGTGGCCGGGGGGTAGCCGTGGCAGACTGCAGACAGCTCACCCAAATCCCTTCTCCCTCTTCTATTATAACGGAGTTGATGCCAGGCACGTGGCTGCCCAGCTAGGGACAGTGTCTCCCTGCCCTGTGAATTTAGCTGGGGCCACCCAACTCTCCCCTCAGCAGGGGAATGTGAGCAAACCTGGCATGTGTCCCTCTGGCTATAATGGCTTTATCAGCCATTAAGATAGGCCCACAAATATGGGACGCCTGGGTGGCTCAGTCAGTTAAGTGTCTGCCTTCGGCTCAGGTCATGATCCCAGGGTGCTGGGATCGAGTCCCACAGCGGGCTCCCTGCTCAGTGGGGAGCCTACTTCTACCTTCTCCTCCCTGCTCCTGCTTTCTCTTGCTATCTCTGTCTCTCTCTCTCCAATAAATAAATAAAATCTTAAAAAACTACATGCATGACACACATTCTTCAACCCTCTTCCTGTTAAGAAGTAGGGGCATCTATGACCCCTCCACCTGAACCTGGGCAGTCTTCAACTATAATGTGACTTCTAAGGCTAGGGCATAAAGGTTTCTATCTTGTTCTCCAAGAGCTCTTGCTCTTAGAACCCTGAGCCTCCATAAAGCAGGCTAACTCCCCTGAGGCCACAGAACTGGGGAGGTGCCCTGCTACAGGCCTGGCTGAGCCTAGTCCTTCAGTCAAGCACCGGGGAAGTGAAGATGCCTCCAAATCGTTCAACCCCCAACCATTTGAGTCACCCCCAGTCATCTGAGTCTTAGCCGAAGCCCCAGACTGTAGAGCAGAGAGACAGGCCACGCTCCCGGTGTTCTGCCCAAATTCGCCAGTGTTCCTCACAGACCCACAGCATCTGGGAGGATAATGAAACGGTTGTGTCTTATAGCACCACACGTCAGGATGGTTTGTTATTCAGTAGCACTGACTGGAACCAGACTAAGACCTAGAAAACATCCCCACCACTTCCTGCTGGCGCCAACCCAGAGGTGGTAGTGACCTAGCCTCAACGAGGCAGATGACAACTCCTAGGGGTGACAAAGCCACAGCATGGAAGGAACCCAGCTCCCTGAAGGCCCAGGTGGGACATGGCTGTCAGCTGATAAGAAACACTCCCCTCAAGGGTTACGTGAGAAAGGAATGAATGTCTTTAGTCCTTTGCCAAACAAACAAAACAAAGATGGAGCAGAGAGCAAGGCCGACTTGGGCCTTCTGGGAACTTCTGTGTTTGACTGGGGAGGAGGCTGGAGGGAGGGAGGGGTCACAACGGCCAGATCAAGCCTCCGAGATGATACAATTGGTTATTCAATGGCAGGTGAAATGTGTTCTAGGCAGAGATATGAGGGGAGCTGTAAAAACAACTCACAGGGCTCTGACCCAGCGTGGGCGGACATGGAAGGTAGCCCTGAGGAAGTGATGCTTGACCAGAAGGCTGAGTAAAAATTAAGTGGGGTGGTAGAAAAGGAGGAGGGGAGGACTTTTCTGGCAACAGAAGTGGGTAGAGCCTATCCTCCTAGTCAGGGGGATAGTGAGTTTGTGAAACTGGAAAAAAAAAAAAGTCAGTGTGAGCCTCGTGGGTCAAGCTAAGGATTTCAGTTATGATTTCTAAGAAATGAGAATTCATGGGGTAATTCCAGAAGGAGACTCAGCCTCTGAAAGCTGTGTGGGGAATAGACTGGGGGCAGGGAGCAGCTGGGGACCTAAGGCAGACCCTGTCTATGGGGGGGGAGGGGCTGTGGAGATAAACGGGGTGATCAGGTTTGAGAGACATTTGGGAGGTGGCTGACAGGATCTGGGGGGAACTCACGGAGTGAGAGGAGTCAGGGATGAAACACCAGTGAGATGATGTCTGGTCGGTGAGTAAACCGTAACATCAGAGCCAGAGGAAACCTAGGCATGACCAAGTTCAAAGGCAGCTAGGAGCAAGACAAAGGGGGTCGGATTTGTAAGCAGGGGGGCCTTTGAGCAAGTCACCTTGCTCAGGGCCACTTAAGCATGAGGGCAAGGGCAGTGTTCATTCGGTCATCCAAAACACGTGGTGAGTGGTGCAAGAACTATGCAATAAATAAGACACAGCGTAAGGTACATGGTGTGTTAGTGACAGGGCTAAGGGGAACAGACAGAGAGGGGAAGGGGGGGAAGGGAGTTAAATTTTTAGCAAGAATATTCAAGGTCTACACCTATAAGCAGGGTGGTCCAGGTTCTGTGGAATCTGAGGGGGGCTCTCCTTTAGACAAAGTATTCACATATCTTATTTTTGCAAATGGCACAAAGATACGTGACCATCTGAATCAACTTCTAGGGCCTTGGTCGGGGTGGTGCGGAGTGAGGGGGCCCAGAGCAGAACTTCCGGAGTTCCTCAGTAAATCCACCCCGTGAGCAACGGGGCTGGGGAAGGGGAGGAGTGGGACTGTGGCTGTCACGAGCAGAACCACTTCTGTGACTTACAGCAAGTCATTCAATTACTCTTACCCCCAATTTCCTGATCTGCAAATGGGGAAAACGATATCATGTCCTTATAAGGTTTTCGGGAGTAAATAAGGGCATACCAGTAAAGATCCTGGCTCATAGTAACGCATGGTAGCTAGTATTTTAACAGTTATCCCTACTCCTCAACGATGGAGAACCACGAGCTCACCTTGGAGAGGGACCAGAAAGGACCAGAATAAAGAGGGGATCGTGAGCCCCAGTGACAGGGAGGCCCCATGCTGCCTGTGAGTCCTGGCCTCGGTGACTCTGGGATGCACACCCCGTGGGACCGGTCTCAGCAGTGGCCCTCGTGTGCCACACTATGCCGTGCAACCTATGGAGATCACACAGCCAGTGAAGACCCAGCTGCCCCCATGGACCTGGGTGTGTGAACGGGGTGAGCAGAGAGTGGGGGCAGGGCACACAGCTGACATCCATTGCCTTCTTCTCACAGCTGCTACAACGGTCCCCAGAGCCTTCTCTCTCTCGTGCACAAAGGCAACTCTTCTGGAAAAACTGATCGCCCTGGTTGCAGAAGAAGAGGCAATGGTCCCAAACAATAAAAGCATTGCGGCAGGAGTTGGATACATTGATATGGCACGTGCCATCGGCATTCTGGGAAACTCTCTGGCTGACGAGCTTGCCCTTGTGGGCTGTTTTGGAAGATCAACTCCAAAAAGAAATGAGGCATCTCAGGCACAGGAGGGAGCTCACTTCTTCAGATGCCAAAAACTGTGGCAGATAAAGATTACTCTGTGTCCTCCAATTCCAAGATTGTGACGGAAAATGCAGGAGTCTGCCAGCAAGAGGAAGAGAGTCGTCTCAATCTGGGGCAGAGGAATGTTAATGTCTTCAAATTCATTATACTCCAGCTCATCAGGTACAGCCCCAATTGCATCATAATTATAGTTCCCAGCCCAGCGGATTCTCATATTCTCACATATGTTACCTGGAAAATAACCAGATTATCTGAGCACCACGTGATGGGAAGTGAGTGTAATCTGGAATCTGCTAGATTTCGCCATTTTACGGCTGAAAAACTTGGCATTCATCCCAGCGGTTGCCGAGTTTGGGGAGAACCTGGTGTCTCAAGTGAGGCTCTATGGAGTGGAGTGAATGTGGCAAGCGTTTCTCTCTAGGAACTGAATCCAGAAACGGGAAGGGACAGTGATAATGAAAATTAGAAGGAAGTACATAAGATGGTGACCGGAAGTGCCTATGAAGCGATCAAGCCAGAAAGATATACCTGCTGGGCTGTTGGAGAAGTGCGGCTGATCTCATTGAATCCATGTTGAAAATCTATCCAGAATTCATCCCATGTCCATGATGGTGAAGGGAATGCATGGCATTGAGAACGAAGTCTCCCTGAGCCTTCCATGTACCCTGAGTGCTCAGGGGTTAACCATCGTTATCAGCCAGAAGCTGAAGGTTGACCAAGTAGCTCAACTCAAGAAAAGTGCAGATACCCTGTGGGACATCCAGAAGGATCTAGAAGGTCGGTGACTTCTGGGTTCTAGGCTATAGAAATTTTAAAACTCCAAAGTGGTTAACCATGAATCTCTACTTTTCCTCCATGTACGTGGAGTATAGTTTGCTTTTTATCTCCCTAGATATGTGAATTTGGGCTCACAGAATCAGAGTCCACGCTTGGTTTAATGCTGGCAGTATGAGCCCTTGAACAAACAAAATTAACTATTGGGGAAAAAAAGAAGAAAAGCAAAAAGAAAAGAAAGAAAGGGGGTGGGGGCTGGGGGCTCAGGCAGGCCTGGATTCCCGTCCCACCACCACCTCTGCCAGCCTGCGAGTGTGGCCAGACCCTTCACTGCCTCAGCTGCCACTTCTCGAGCTGTCACACGGAAGGCAGGACCATCCTACCGCCACCGCGCAAGTGGGTTGTAAGGACATGGTGTGCAGGCGTGGACAGAGCGCAAGGCCACCGCTCCTGCCTTCCTCCTCTCCCAGTCTGACCCCTGTTCCGGGACCTGTACCCAGGCAGGGACGGGCTGTGACAGCCTCGGGCACCCGGTGACCGAAAGCTCCCCCCGGCCCTGGGTGTGTGGCTGGCACACCAAATGCTCTGCGGAGTATCACAAAGCAAGCTCAGCCCGCGGTGGGTGCTAGTGACGTGTGATGACTTCGAACAATTAAACCCACAATCAGAGGCTGCTCCGAATCGGCTGCTGTGGGTTTGTTTGCCCACGAGTCACAAGCGTCTTGCTGGGAGTGTGCCCCAGCCGTTAGCCCTCAAAGTTCTGTTGCTAAGAGATTAAGAACCAAATGATGTTTCCAAAAAATAACCACTACAGGATGTTCCAGGACAGAGTCATAATTAACAGCCCAAACAGAACGGATACGCTGTTATTGATAAATCCTTACAAGAGCCGAGGACTGGGACGGCTGGGGGGACAGCCCGGCCGCGCACAGCCTATGTCAATGTCTGGCTTGCCAAGGTTTTAAATACAAGATATAGTTATCCGTGAAAACTGTAAGGGACATAATACAAAGTCCTCACGATTCCAAAAGCTCTTTCTTCAACCAAGACGTATCTGTTGGAGGCCTGCTGGTTGCCCAACGCGTGCATGTTTACAACGATCTCAGCCACGTTTAGTAAGCAGACGGTCCCTAAGTCTCACACGGCTGTAACCGCCCCTTGGTGACACAGTGCCTGGGTGTGATAACTGATGAAGCAGTCTCATGGAGCCGCGTGCAGCCGCCTCCACTCTTGCTCTGTTGCTGGGGTAACAGGAACCCGTCAACCAACAGAAGCTCAGGTTAGAGCAGGACAGTTTCCTTCACAGGACGTGCACAAACAGGGCACTTGGGAGAAACTGATTGTCATCTGGCACCTAGAACAGTTCTGTCCAGGCGGTTTTCCCGGGAAGATGCGGCCATTCTGCTCCGGGTCCTCCCCGGAGAAAGTCTCCTGGGTCACCCCCAGGGGCTCTCTGTCAGGCAGGTGAATGAGTGCAAAGTAGCATGCTACCCCCTCCTGCCACCCTGCACCTCCTCCCCTCTCAAGCCCCCATCAGCCCCCTCTGCGTGCTCTCTGGCCAGGTCCTGGGTCGCCTAATGGTCTGCGTTTTATCCCCCTGGGGCAGGTAGTGGAGGACAAGTTGTTGTGTTCCTCCGTCTCATTTCACAGGTGAAGGAGCCGAGGTCCAGAAAGACACAGTGAGGTGTCAAGGTCATGCAGCTAGTAAGTCAGGAGGCACATGCGAGTCTTCCGGCCCTGCATCCCAGGATCTTCACTGCTCCAGACCCCCAGGCTCCTGATGATGGAAACCAGCAGGTGCTGCAATGGCTCCCAGAAAGGGGTCAGGGTTTCCACGTGCCAACCCCGCTGACCCTCAGACACCGTGGGGCGTTCAGGGAAGGGGGACAGGGCCACAAGGGGCCCTCCTCCTTCCTTCAGGGGGCAGAAGAAGAGGTCATGAATAAAGCAAAGCATTGAGACCCCAGACTTAGAAGCTTCTTCTGCCTGTCACTATGTGGGTGACCTCAGGCAAGGTACTCGATCTTCTGCAGTGCCGTTTCCTTTCTAAAAATTAGGACAGGTACCTCCCTCCTTTATGGGGTTGTTATGAGGAATGCACGACATTAGACAGTTAAAAGCGGTCAGCGGGGTGTGTGGGAAACCCTTGATGGCGGCCATGGCCGCGGCTCTCACGATACCATCATTCTCACTCCCGCCAGCCCCCACTCCTGCTCAGGACCTGGGGTGCAGGTGGCCAGGCGGCTCGTGCCAGCTGGAGCGCCATTGTAGTCCCTGGTGGTGACCGGCCGGGGTCAGCAGGGCATCCGGTGACAAAGGGACACATTTCCCAGGGTCCCTGGTGATAAATCCTTAACGTTTCAGAAGCTGGGCTCAAGGAATGGAGAAGCAGCTTTGTGGGTTTCTGTGCCTGTCTAAACACATGTGCTTCCAATTGGCTCCCTCGGGCTGGAATTCCCCAGTGCCCAACCCAGCAACCTCCATTGCCCGGTGCCCCCCGCCCTGAATCCTGCGGGGGCTTCTACCCTTGGCCAGAGGCCCCCAGGGCCTCAACACCAGGCTGCTTCCTCCCCCTGGAGGGGGAAAGAGCTAGCCAGGGCGGGGTGCCTCCCTAATCTGTCTGAAAGTTGCTCCTCTGAGAGTCTTAAAACCCCAGCCCGGAGAAGGACAGCTAGGGAGGGCCGGGAGCCGGACAGACGAAGGGCTGAGGCGGAGGGTCATGAATTCACCAGCCCTGCCACTTGGCACCCGCCCCCAGCGCAGTGGCTCTGTTATCCTGTGGGGTCAGGACGCTGTTTCTGCCGAGTCATCCTTTCTTGCCCAGAAGGATCCTGGCCCAGAGCCACATTCCTGGGGGGGTCTGAGTGCCACAGAGGACGGAAACTTCCTTTCTCACCAGACCCCAGCTCTCCAGCCCAGCACACAGTCCGGTCTCCCAGCAGCCTCTGCCGGCAGCAAACGCTCTCTTCTGAGCCTGTGTGGGTCCTCCCCGCAGAGCCCCCGCCCTCCCTAGACCCTGACTCTGGGTGAGCTGAGAACATTCCACAGGGAGGGAAGGATGCTAGTGTGCCGAGGGAGGAGAGACTGGGTCTGAGGGGAGGGGGCCAGATGGGCATTGAGGAACTATTTAAAACTCTCCACCTGCCCACTCACTGGACCCTCCTGCCCGTGGGGGTTCATCAGCCCCATGGAGAAGGAGCCTACTATTCTAGAACAGGCCTGGGCAGGGCTCCTCTCAAGCTAGAGACTAGACAAGGCAGTCTAGAAGCTTCTTCCCTAGGCCCATGCTGCCCCCCACCCAGCACCTGCAGCATCCCCTTGTGCAAAATTTCAGCCTCCCCAGACCAGCAAGCTGACCACGCCTTCGGCAGAGCTCGTGTTTCGGGAACCTGCGTGCCGGGGACCATACTAGGCACTGGCCCCTAGCCGTGGACAAGGCAGACGTGGCCAGTGCTGGTATCTCTCCCGTCCTTTCCAGGCCCACCAGCCGTGCTTCAATTATGCCGTCAGCCCAGACTGCTTGGGTCCCCGCTCCCAGCTGTGTGAACTTGAGCAAGTTACTTAACCTCTCTGGACCTTGTCATATCTATAAAATGAGGCCAAGCTAATACCTACTTCAGGGGGGTGCTAAGAGAGGTCAATGAGTTACTATGAGTTAATATATATATGTACATATATGTTAATATATGTAAAATGTTTAGAAAAGTTCTTGGCACAAGGACTTCAGTGTGGGGGGACACATGTGCAGGTGTGCACGCTATGTCTTTGCTCCCTACCCTCTGCCTGGAATGCTTCCCCCCTTCTCTGCAGGAATCTGGGGGTTCAGCCATGGCAGAGTTTCCAGAAGGGAGGACTGATGGGGGCAGGCGTACGTCAGACCACAGCCCTGCCAGGGTCCCCAGCTCTCGCAGAGCACTTCATACTGCCCCGTGAGTCGCTGAGGGAAGGGGGCTCAGGGAGTTAAGACACCTGCCGGAGGCCGCAGCCCCAGTCGGGGTTGGAGCTGAGGGTGGAGCTCTGGTCTTCTGACTGCAGCTAGCACTGTCCCTGCCTCTCCTCACGTTGCTGGTCCCCAGGAAATGTCAGGTAATCGCCAGAATCTTCGAGTTCCCCCAAGGCTCAGCACCCCAAGGAGGGGCCCTTCCTGGCCCTTCAGAGGTCCTGGAGTCCGTCCGAGTTGTCTCTCAGAGCCAGGCAGGGCCAAGGGAGGCCTCAGGACAGGGGGCGCTGCCTGGGCAGGAAGAGCTCAGCCCAGGAAACTCTGAGCAATGCCGGCAGACCACAGAGCCCCCAGGCTTCCTGCCCTCTCCACACAGGCCGCCCTGTCAACGTCAACGGGTTTGTGAAACCCTGCCGGGCGGGCAGTGGGAACTCAAGGGGCCCCAGAGTTCACTGGCTGTGGTCACCCCGTTCCTTCGCAGCCCAGGAGAAGGTGGCTTCCTAAAGACTGCCATCCACACGGCAATGGGATCCAGCTGCTGTGGGGGACAGGCACCTGACAGGGACCTCTCACCCCAGTCTCAGGTCCCAGGCCTCCACACCCCAGGGCTCCTCCCTGTAGGCCCATATCTCCCAGGCCTCCCCAGATGCAGGGAACCCCTGGACGCAGGTGGGATCTGTGGTTGAACAACTTTGGAGCAGGAGACATGTGGGTTAGAAGCCCTGTTCATAGTTTCACTGGCTGTGTGACTTGGGGCAAGTTGGTTAACCTCTCTGTGCCTCAGTTCCTTCATGTGTAAAATGGTGATTAAAAAAAAAAAACACTTGCCTTGTTGTAAGGATTAAACAGAACAATGTACGTGGAGGGTTTGGTACAGTGCCTGACACACATTAACCCTCAATAAATAGCAGCTCTTGTCTCACTGAACACTATGCGTGCCAACAGAAATCAAGGTGCAAACACTATCACACTTATTTGATTTTGCAGTTTTCTTTTTTTTAAAGATTTATTATATATTTTGAGAGCGAGAGAGAGCACACAAGTGGGGGAGGGGCGGGGGTGGGGCAGAGGAAGAGGGAGCCTGAGGGAGCCTGACAGGGGGCTCGATCCCAGGACCCTGGGATCATGACCTGAGCCGAAGGCAGACGCTTAATGGCTGAGCCAGCCAGGTGCCCCTGATTTTGCAGTTTTAATTAAAGCCTCCCCGACCCAGGGCGCCTAGGTGGCTCAGTCGGTTAAGCATCTCACTTCGGCTCAGGTCATGATCTCAGGGTCCTGGGATCAAGCGTGGCGTTGGGCTCTGCTTGGCCCTTTCCCTCTGCCCCTCCCCCTGCTCATGCCCTCTCTCTCTCTCTATCTCCCCCTCTCTCCAATAAATAAATAAAATCTTAAAAAATTAAAAAAGAAAACCATCCAGACCCAATCTACTCTACTTGAAGGAAGCATATACTGTCTTCTGGATGCTTCCACTCCCTTTGAATTGCTTGAGAATCCAAGCCTACATGCTCCAAAAGATGGCGGTGGAAGGTCCAGCTTTCACGCCTGGGCCAGGAGAACCGGAACTCTGACCAGTCCCACTGCCATGGTGCCTGTTGAGTTGTTCCCATGCGGTCGGAAGGAGGAAGCTGGTCCTGCCCCACCCAGAGCCCCGCAGGGCCACACAGATCTTCCACGGAGAGGACTCCAAGTATGGCCAGGAGTGCCCTCACTCCTACTCCCAGGGCGCTACCCATATTTGTGGCTTGTCTGTGCCCGTACATGGCCATTCCCAGTGCTGAGGCCTCGGGGCTTCTGGGCCCACGCCTCACAGACACTGGAGAGGTATTCAATCCTTTTCCCTTCCCCAGGCTCCACCCTGGGGTTGGGGCTACTTCTCCTTCTCAGAGCCCCCAAACACAAATAGTCTCTATTCCTCTGTGTCTGAAAGTCCTCAGAAAGCTGCACACCTTGGCCACCCCAGCCCTCTACCCGATGGTGGGCCTCAGTGCTGATTCACCTGCCCACGGACCACCGAGGTAATGCTCCCACCTGACAGAGACAAAGCCATCTCCAGTGAGCCAGCCCGCCATGCTGTGTTTCTTCTCAGTAACTAGACACAGGGAGAAGCCAACATTGAGGCCAAGGCAGCGATAGACCCCCTTTTCTCTTTCAGCTCCAGGAGCAGGGGATGTGAGCTCCTGGAAATGGGAGACAAGGGGTTTGCATTTCTGTATCCCCCAGCATCTAGCTCCAGGGTCTGAGCTCTCCCCAACACGTCCACATGGCTCAGTGAGTGTTGACCAACTGACCGAGAACGGAACACCCATCTGAAGGGCGAAGAATGGAGCAGAGATGCTGGGTTGGGCAGAAGAGCAGAAACCAGGCCCAGGGGAAGCAGGGAAGCGGCTGGGTCTGCAAGAGGGGTGGGGCGGCCTCCGGGGAGCAGAGGAAAGAGGATGCACTTCTAGGGACAGTCGGGGTGGTGCTAGGGTTGCCGAAGGCCCCAGAAAGCATCTCTGGGAGAACCCTAGAGACTGCCAGATTCCTTCAGGTGTGCAGCAGGGGGTGGGGAGCATGAGGGCGGGACCTAGGGGAGGCAGCAGGTGTGGAGAGGGGGACAGTGGGAGAGGGGCTCTCAGGGGGACGCAGAGGCAGCCATCAAAATTATAACCCCCTTCTGTGAAGGAAGCCCTGGTTCAAACTGGAAGTCAACAGCAAACACACTGCCCTTGACAGAGTCCAGAGCTCAGGCTGCCCCAGAGAAGAGCTCCCACCACCGAGAAGGGGCTCCAGCTCTCTCTGTGCCCATCTCAGTGCCCTGTGCTACGGTGCAAGCTTCCAGGGGCCTCTGCAGCTCACACAGCCGCTGACCTGGGCTCCCTCGGGAGCAGTAGACACAGGGAGTGTCCGAGGGGGACAGAAACCACAGCCAGCACCCACGGCCGAGGACCAACCCAGCCTGGTTTCAAACCTTAGTTCACACCTACCAGCTGTGTGCCCAGGGGCCCGCTCTGAGCCTCAGGGATGCAGTGCAACAGCATGGGCCCCGTGCAACTATTCAGCGGCAGGAGAGAGCACTCAGCCCAGAGCCTGGTGCAGGGCACAAAACGGTGGCCTCGTTTGGCATCACGCTGGTACAGGTGTCCAAGTAACTGGGGCGGGCCCGAGCAGGGAGCCTGACAGGGGGCTCGATCCCAGGACCCTGGGATCATGACCTGAGCCGAAGGCAGACGCTTAATGGCTGAGCCAGCCAGGTGCCCCTGATTTTGCAGTTTTAATTAAAGCCTCCCCGACCCAGGGCGCCTAGGTGGCTCAGTCGGTTAAGCATCTCACTTCGGCTCAGGTCATGATCTCAGGGTCCTGGGATCAAGCGTGGCGTTGGGCTCTGCTTGGCCCTTTCCCTCTGCCCCTCCCCCTGCTCATGCCCTCTCTCTCTCTCTATCTCCCCCTCTCTCCAATAAATAAATAAAATCTTAAAAAATTAAAAAAGAAAACCATCCAGACCCAATCTACTCTACTTGAAGGAAGCATATACTGTCTTCTGGATGCTTCCACTCCCTTTGAATTGCTTGAGAATCCAAGCCTACATGCTCCAAAAGATGGCGGTGGAAGGTCCAGCTTTCACGCCTGGGCCAGGAGAACCGGAACTCTGACCAGTCCCACTGCCATGGTGCCTGTTGAGTTGTTCCCATGCGGTCGGAAGGAGGAAGCTGGTCCTGCCCCACCCAGAGCCCCGCAGGGCCACACAGATCTTCCACGGAGAGGACTCCAAGTATGGCCAGGAGTGCCCTCACTCCTACTCCCAGGGCGCTACCCATATTTGTGGCTTGTCTGTGCCCGTACATGGCCATTCCCAGTGCTGAGGCCTCGGGGCTTCTGGGCCCACGCCTCACAGACACTGGAGAGGTATTCAATCCTTTTCCCTTCCCCAGGCTCCACCCTGGGGTTGGGGCTACTTCTCCTTCTCAGAGCCCCCAAACACAAATAGTCTCTATTCCTCTGTGTCTGAAAGTCCTCAGAAAGCTGCACACCTTGGCCACCCCAGCCCTCTACCCGATGGTGGGCCTCAGTGCTGATTCACCTGCCCACGGACCACCGAGGTAATGCTCCCACCTGACAGAGACAAAGCCATCTCCAGTGAGCCAGCCCGCCATGCTGTGTTTCTTCTCAGTAACTAGACACAGGGAGAAGCCAACATTGAGGCCAAGGCAGCGATAGACCCCCTTTTCTCTTTCAGCTCCAGGAGCAGGGGATGTGAGCTCCTGGAAATGGGAGACAAGGGGTTTGCATTTCTGTATCCCCCAGCATCTAGCTCCAGGGTCTGAGCTCTCCCCAACATGTCCACATGGCTCAGTGAGTGTTGACCAACTGACCGAGAACGGAACA
The DNA here is from genome assembly GCF_017311325.1 of Ursus maritimus. Taxonomy (NCBI): domain Eukaryota; kingdom Metazoa; phylum Chordata; class Mammalia; order Carnivora; family Ursidae; genus Ursus; species Ursus maritimus. The sequence continues at coordinate 13,952,265 of NW_024423564.1, forward strand.
CCCATCTGAAGGGCGAAGAATGGAGCAGAGATGCTGGGTTGGGCAGAAGAGCAGAAACCAGGCCCAGGGGAAGCAGGGAAGCGGCTGGGTCTGCAAGAGGGGTGGGGCGGCCTCCGGGGAGCAGAGGAAAGAGGATGCACTTCTAGGGACAGTCGGGGTGGTGCTAGGGTTGCCGAAGGCCCCAGAAAGCATCTCTGGGAGAACCCTAGAGACTGCCAGATTCCTTCAGGTGTGCAGCAGGGGGTGGGGAGCATGAGGGCGGGACCTAGGGGAGGCAGCAGGTGTGGAGAGGGGGACAGTGGGAGAGGGGCTCTCAGGGGGACGCAGAGGCAGCCATCAAAATTATAACCCCCTTCTGTGAAGGAAGCCCTGGTTCAAACTGGAAGTCAACAGCAAACACACTGCCCTTGACAGAGTCCAGAGCTCAGGCTGCCCCAGAGAAGAGCTCCCACCACCGAGAAGGGGCTCCAGCTCTCTCTGTGCCCATCTCAGTGCCCTGTGCTACGGTGCAAGCTTCCAGGGGCCTCTGCAGCTCACACAGCCGCTGACCTGGGCTCCCTCGGGAGCAGTAGACACAGGGAGTGTCCGAGGGGGACAGAAACCACAGCCAGCACCCACGGCCGAGGACCAACCCAGCCTGGTTTCAAACCTTAGTTCACACCTACCAGCTGTGTGCCCAGGGGCCCGCTCTGAGCCTCAGGGATGCAGTGCAACAGCATGGGCCCCGTGCAACTATTCAGCGGCAGGAGAGAGCACTCAGCCCAGAGCCTGGTGCAGGGCACAAAACGGTGGCCTCGTTTGGCATCACGCTGGTACAGGTGTCCAAGTAACTGGGGCGGGTGACACAGACCTCTTCCAGCCTTGTGCCTGTCCATGAACTGACTTGGCATCTCAGGCCCAACTGGTGGAGGCTGGGCCTTGGCCAGGGAGCTCAGGAGGCTTCTCACCGTGGCAGGGAAATTGCTGGGTTGGGGTGCGGACAGCCACAGTGACCGTCTCTCTGCAGGACGGATGCGGCTTTGCTGACAGAGAGTCTGCGGCCTGGACATGCCAGCGGTGCAGGTCTGAGGTCAGCAGTGGGGAGCCGGGCCCACCGCGGCCTCGCCAGCCCCAGCAGGGCCCCCTCAGGGCCAGGCATCTGCTTCCAATCAGCTGCCCCTCATCCCGGGGGGGGGGGGGGGGGCGGGGAGGGAGTGCAGGGGGCTGAGGTCTCCTCCCCAGGCCCGGCTCTCACTGGGCAGAATGGACACCAAGGGCGAAGAAGACAGGGAGACATTCCAGGGACCCGGGTCAAACAGGAAAGATCTAGAAATTGAGGTTTGTTGTTAGTTCACCTAAAGGAAATCCTCTGCTAGCTCCCCTTTGCAAGACCACACCCAAGGGAGCCCAGTGAGTGCCCCCAGCCTCCCCTGGCTCATGCCTCTGGCTTGTTCCCTACTCACACCCCATGCCTGGGGGGCCCTGCCCTGCTCTGTGCCTGGCTGACCCCTCATGCTTTGGCTTAAATCCCATTTCCTCAGGAAAACATCCTTGGCCCCATGTCTGGGCCCCATTAGACTGTCTTGTTGGCATGGTTCACTTTGTACTTACGTATTTATCTGTGTAAGTAGGAACTGTGTCTGTCTCCCTTGGGACCATATCCCTAAGATCCAGCCCAGGGGCTGGCACAGAGCGTAGGCTCGATAGATACTTGCTGAAAGAATGACTGAATCCTGCCTCATCATTCTTCTAGCAGTTTCTAAGTGTGATCTTCACATTTTTTTTACCCCTGCAGGATAACCAGTGCTTATGCCCATTTCACAGGCCCAGAGTCAAGGTCAGAGGAGAGTTATGCACCTGGCTCCCGGCCCAGTGCTCATCCTTTATCTAGGAGGAGAAAACGTGTACACGGGGAGAGTGGGCTTTGTAGTCAACCGCCCCGGTTGCTGCTGACAGCTCTGCCATGTCGGGTGGGGGGCACGCCTCTCTGAGCCTCATTTGCCACATCTGTACAATGGTACCACAACAGGGCTGACTTGAATGGGCTGTGGCGAGGCTTCTGTGAGCCCATGAAGGTCAAGTGTCTAGCACCAGAATGGGGTCTCCGGACTCGCACAGCCCTCCTTGCCTCACGGGGACCATCTCTCGGGCATTAAGTGGTTTTCCTAAGCGCGTTTAGTGGACAGGCCTTAACTCCCTGTACCTGGGAGTGCTCTGAGGACAAGACCCGGTCTGGTGACTCCTTGCGTCCTGCTTTGCTGCTAGGCCAGCACAGGCTCGAGGCGGTTGCTCAGCCAGATGCATGGATACGAGAGCGCTTGCCTGGGTCCAGAGTCAAAGTTCTGCTAACCTCCTGCCGACGAGCAGATGAGGGAAGTGGGAGGAGGGCCCCCTCACACCCAGGTCCAAGGGCTGGACGATGAGTGCAGGCCCAAGCTACGAAGCAAGAGGGAGCTTTTGGAGAACCTGTGAGTTCCAAAGGAGGGAGCAACGGACTCCAGAGGAGAACAGGGTGGTATGACCAGAGGGAGGGCAAAATCTAGAAAAGAGGCTGTGACAGAGGCCCTGCAGAGGGCAGGTTTGGCCTGGGACCTCCACGTGTAGCCCCGGGGCCTTCAGGGACAGAAAGCGTGCCTGGGAGGGAACAGGAGAGTTAGCCTAGACTTTGGCCTGTGGGTGGGCACAGTGAGGCTAAAGGAAGGAGAGGCCGAGAACACAGACACAAGCGTGCAGCCTTGAACCCTGGAGCTCAGGGAGCTTAGTATACTCTCAACTCGAACCTCTGGGTATCGCCTGGGGTATTCCAGAACAGTGCCTGGCACAGAGCATGGGCCCAATAAACATTTGTTAAATGAATGAATGAAGAAGAATGAGATTTTTCCATTAGCTTCTTAAGTGCTCTCCCCGCCTCCCTTGACTCTGCCCTTCTTGCAGCCATTTCCAAAATGCCCCTGGGACCCCATCACTCCCACTGGGAACCTGCGGGTAGGGGTGGGGGAAGCATACCGGTGGTCTCTGAGCCAAATTTGGATCACTGACCTTCCCTGTTCGGCCCACACCATGTGTTTTTGTTTTTTTATGTGTTAAATTTGAATTAGTTGCTAACATCTAAAAATAAAAGTGCCCGCAGAAAACTCTGGCTTTCCAGCTTCTCTGAAGAGTCCATTGGGCGACATATCAACAGGGTCTGCCTGCCCACCGAAAAGTGGCCGGAGCTGCCCGGAGAAGGCCTGCTCCCCCTCCCCCACCTCCACAACCTCTTCCTGCTCTGGCATCTACCATCCCTCCCTTCCCACCCTGGGCCCTGCGGAAGATGGAGAGAGTGACCCCCGCCCACAGGCGGAAGTCCAAACTCCTCCGCCAGGTCCCTGATCCTTGGTGATATGACCCTCACTCAGGATGACAATCTCCATCTACCCGTCCTCACTGTCCTTGTCCCCAGTTCTGGCCACACCACACTACTTCTGGTTCTCCTACTGCCCACACTGTTTCACACCTCTGAGTGCTGACGCAAACAGGACCTTGACCATGGTGCCCGGCCCACTGTGGGGATGGTGCTGATGCCCCCCAATCCTTGGTCTAGGCTCAAGCCGAAAATGGCAGACGTGGAGCCGCCTACTACCGCATCACAGGCAGAACGAAAGCCTCTCTGTGCCCCTAACAGCCTGAGGACTCACAGAACAACCAGGGGACTCACACCACCGCCTGGAGACTCACACCACAGCGTGGGACTCACACCACAGCATGGAACTCACACCACAACCTGGGGACTTATACCACAGGCTGGGGAATCACACCACAGCCAGGATCCAAAGGCTGGGGATTCACACCACAGCCCGGGACTCACACCACAACCTGGGACTCACACCACAGCCTGGGGACTCACACCACAGCCCAGGGACTCACACCACACACTGGGACTTGCAGCCCGGGGAATCACACCACAGCCTGGGGATACACACCACAACCTGGGGCTCACACCACATCCTGGGACTCAGACCACAGCACGGGGACTCACACCACAGCCCAGGGACTCACACCACAACCTGGGACCCACAACATTGGGACTCACACCACTGCCTGGGACTAAGACCACAACCTGGGGACTCACACTGCAGCACAGGGACTCACACAACAGCTGGAGACCCACAGCCTGGGAACTCACACGATAGCCGGGGACTCACACCACAGCCTGGAGACTTAGACCACAGCCAAGGGACTCACACCACAGACTGGGACTCACACCACCACTGGAGACTCATACCACAGCGCAGGGAATCACACCACATCCTGGGACCCACAGCCTGGGGACTCACATGACAGCCAGGGACTCACACCAAGGCCTGGGACTCACACAACAGCCTGGAACTCACACCACAGCCCAAGACTCACACCACAGCCTGGGACTCACACCACAGCCTGGGACTCACACCACAGCCTGGGACTCATAGCCTAGGGACTCACATAACAGCCTGGGGACTCACACTACAGCCTGGGACTCATAGCCTGGGGACTCACACCACAGCCCGGACTCACAACCCATCCATGCTTTCCACACTATGCCACAGGGCCGTGGGCTCGGGGCGGTGGGCATCACACCTTGTTCTCCATTTATCTCTGGGAGGGCCAGTCTCCGGACGCAGAACAGTCTCCTGGGCCGAACTCAGCACATGCCTAAAAGAATGAATGAAGTAGAAGCCTTTGATTTCATGTGCAGCCAGAACCTAAAAAAATCCCCAATCACCAAAGAAACTGAGAAGCCTTTGGATGGTGCCTTATCAAGAGCTGCGTTTTGTCACTTCTGCCCCCAACACACACACACACACACACACACACACACACACACACACACACCATTGCCCGCAGCCACATGAGCACAGATGCACAGACAGATCCCATGCCAACTACCATCGACCACCTCCTGTTCTACCTCCAGCTGAGGCCCCATGCCTCCCTCGCGTTCTAGGCCTTTCCTGACTCCTCTCCCACCAAAATAGCTCTGTCCCAAGTTCTCGGACTCCTCTTGAAACCCAGCCTCCCATGGACTCAGACAGCTGAGGCCTGCAGCTGGGGGCAGAGACTGCTATCACACCTGAGAGCTGAGAGCGACTTCATTGAATAGATGGGAGCAATCAGGGGAGCCTAGCATCCGACTCTGAGGGGCCTGGGTGGGCAGGGCCTGGGGGGGGGGGGGGAGAAGGGCCACCGGGAGAGCCAGAGCCCCAGCGCCCCGGGAGGGACTTAATCCTCAGTAATGGCAGAGTACTAGGTCCTGCCAGGCCCAGCTGAGACGTGGACCGAGCCCCCAGAGCCAGCTCCTGGGGATCAGGGCCAGCTTAGCTCCTCATCTGTCTGGCTCTGGCCCTGAAGCCTCGCTCTTCACCCCCAGGTTCCCAGTGCCATCCATGGCTGTGACAGGCACGACGGGGACAGGGATAGAGGAGATGGAATCTAATATGCCCACTGCGGTGCCCGATACAAGGGAGTGGCATTCAAATCTCCTGTTGCAGGACATTTATATATTTAGTGCGATAATATTCCTGCATACCGAAGTAGAACTTCTGGAAGAAGGGGCAGTTCTTTCTCGCTGCCTCTTCGGAGGGCCCAGGCGGGCTGGCAGAGCCAACGAGATAACATGTGAGGGAAATGGGGCCGGGATTGGTGTATAAGTCACCTCGTGGCCCTGTTTCAAAGATGAAACTCAAGCTCAGAGAGGTGTGTCACAGCTCCAGGCATATTTCCAGGACAGAAACCATGCCAGCCTGCTTCTGGCCCTGGTCCTGGCCCTGGTCCTGGCCCCGGCCCCTCCCGCCTCAGGTCTGTTCACCAGGTCGCGAGAGCAGGGCCAAGCCCTCCTTCCTCGGAAGTCTGGAAGGTATTAGTACTTCCCCTCACCCAAGCCCGCGGGTGGGCATCCCGGGTTCAGCAGAGGTGGCCACCCCCCCAGACACCCACCACAGCATTGGGCATCTCAGGGTCCAGGGGCATCGACTCTGGGGTTCTCGGCTTCCTCCAGCCCTGCCTCCTGCTGGTCCAAAGCCCATAGCCAACCCCATTAATCACCTTCACTCACCAATCCCCAGGAATGTGACGGTCTCATAAAAGTCAGCCCAGGGTTAAACAAACGAACCAACCCAGGCTTCTAAGTGAGCAGCTGAGGCTCTGCCAGGCTCGGCCCTTTCTTCCTCTGCTCTGCTCGCTGCCCCACTGCCGCCCTCACTGCCCCAACACACCTCAGAACTAGGAGGGAACGGTGTGGCCCATGTGAAACCACCTTTAGATTGGGGGTAGGTGCCCAGAAACCTGAAAATTACCTCCCCCTGCCTGGGGCCTCCCCTGTCTACCTGCTCCCACCCCACCACCATCTGTGCCCCCCCCACTCTGCCTCAGGAAGCGCAGGCCCATATTTGGTGTCTCGCACCCCACTCCCCAACCCGGGGCTCTGCCAGCCACCTCTCATTCTGCCCCAGGGCCCTCTCCCCACCCTCAAGGGAAGCGGACATGGTTCTGGGGAGATTTCCCTAAGGAAGTAAGAGACCAGAGGCGGTGGGGCCAGCTGGGAGGCTCTAAGAGTGGGCCTCTTCCGCCCCAGCCTGCCTTCCTCCAGCCCCTCGTCCATCCCCAGGACTCAGGCACCAGTAAAGGCCCACTGGGCCTGGCCTGGGGGTAGTAGGTTCAGCCCCGCCCTCCGGGACTTTCTGGGGAAGGGAAGGGGGAACCACACCCCTAAGTGCCTATAAACAAAGGAGCAAATATGCATACACTCCACCCACTCACCAGAACAGAAGAATCCGCAGCTGGACAGAGGGACGCACACAGGTGCAGACCGCATTGCGGCTCGAGGGAGCTGCGTAAAGGGGGCCGAAGCCGGAGCTGCAGCTCCCATCCTAGGCCCCAGACTTCTAGAGTTTCTTATGCCACTTAAAATATTTCAGAAAGCCAACGGACATCCTACATTTAGCCATGGAGAAGCTTCTAGGATTAACAAAAATTCCAAGGCTTTTCTTTTGGCTTGGATTACACCAGCTCAACACAGAAAGTTTGGCCATCTTGCACTGATAAACATTCCGAGGGTCCATGTACAAGGATCAGATTATGGAAATGCAGAAAGAAATAATAACAACTGCCGTTTAACAAATTTTTCCCAAACATGGGATTTGTAGTGGAGGAAATAATAAAATGGGTCTTAGATGCTTATTTCCTTAATATACAAAAAGCCCCTACAAATCAATGAGAAAATGATGAATAACCCTCCCCCAAAATAATCAAAGGCCAAAAACATGGTATTCACCAGATAGGAAGGAAGGAAGGAAGGAAGGAAGGAAGGAAGGAAGGAAGGAAGGAAGGAAGGAAAGAAGGAAGGAAGGAAGGAAGGAAGGATGCAAGGGGAGAAAAGAAAAGAAATTCAAATAGCCAACAAAGATAGGAAAATAAGTTCAGCCTCACTGTTAAAGGCATTTACATTTTTAAGTGAGATATAATTTCTCATCTGTCAAATCAGCAAAGACTTAAAAGGTTGCTAATACCAGTATTGGCCCAGATATAAAGGTATGGCAATCTCATACATTGATGGAACTGTAAATTGGTACAGTGTTTTTTGGAAGGCAATTTGGGAACATATATTCAAATTTTAAACATACACCATATTAGTTACCTGGCAATTAATCTACAAATACAGCTGTTTATCCCAGCACTGTTTGGAACGGCAAAAACTAGAAGCAGCTAGATGTCTATCAAAGAAGAAACCAGTAGCTCAAGTCTATACAAAGAACTTTGCAGTCATTAAAAATATGACAGGTATATCTGCAGATATTAACATGGAAAAGATATCTTGGGGCACCTGGGTAGTGCAGTAGTTAAGTGTCTGCCTTCGGCTCAGGGCGTGATCCTGGCGTTCCAGGATCGAGCCCCACATCGGGCTCCTCGGCTGGGAGCCTGCTTCTTCCTCTCCCACTCCCCTGCTGTGTTCCCTCCCTTGCTGACTGTCTCTCTGTCACATAAATAAATAAAATCTTTAAAAAAAAAAAACACATGGAAAAGATGTCAAAAATACGACATTAAGTGAAAGAAAAGTGACCTATAAAACAGCATGGTTATAATATGGTCCCGTTTGTATTTTATTTAAGATTTTATTTATTTGAGAGAGAGCGAGCATGCATGAGCTGCAGGGGGTGGGGGGACAGAGGGAGAGGGAGAAGCAGACTCCCCGCTGAGTGCAGGGTCCCATGCGGGGCTCGATCCCAGGACCCTGCAGTCAGCTGCTTAACCGACTGAGCCACCCAGGCACCCCCCCATTTGTACTTTTTTGAAAGCATACGTAGTGACTTGTGCTGTCTATGCTTGTCTATAGAACGATATGTCTTAGGGATGAACAAGAAATTGTTGGGTGTTTCCTGCAGAATAGGCTGGAGCAAGGGGCAAGGGAGGGTAGAATGCTTTTAATTTGTACGTGCCCTTCTCTGTTATAGTATTTACCATAATTAATAAAAAATTTTTTATTGATTTTTAAAAGAGGCCCCTGGCAAGGACAGAATGAGAGTTCCAGTTTATACGGACTGGATGAGTAAGAAGGAGGGCCCAGGGGAGGGGGTGGGATGGCTACACCAAGGCCCCAAAGGGGAGGTTTGAAGGTCCTCTGCAGAGAAGGGGGACCCCGCAGGAGTAGGCTTCTCTTTTGCCTGGAAGAGGAGGTCTGCCCTCTCAGAAGTCTATCGCACTCAGACAGGGGAGACAAACAGAGCTGGAGGGGAGAAGCCAACCCTTTGGTACGTTCCCCAGGCTTATAGGGGCAGGCTGACTTGTCCTGGGCGTCTGGTCCAGCCCCATCCCTCTCACCCCTCCTCAGGCCTCCTCTTTCTCTTTCTCTTTCTCTTTCTCTTTCTCTTTCTCTTTCTCTTTCTCTTTCTCTTTCTCTTTCTCTTTCTCTTTCAACTGGATCTGGACAAAATCTGTGACCCACAGAATGAAATTTGCACAGGAATTTTTCTAAAAAGGAAGGAAAAAGTGACAAATCTGACAAATAGAGAGTTGTTCGAGTAGAGTTTTCTGAAGACCTTAACAGCCTGGCCAGAGATGCTGGGGCCAACGGTGAGGTGTTATGAGAGAGCAGGACTTTTCCGGTGTTTGTGCGAATCCTCCTACCTACACACCCCCCAGCTTAACTCCAGTCCATGTGGGGTCCCATGGTCCTCGATTGGGATGTCAGCTTCTGAGCTTCTTACCAGGGCCGTCACTTTGCTTCCCTGACCCTCAGTTTCTTCATCTGTAAAGTGGGCATCATGGTACCTTGAGGACTGATGTGTGAATTAGAAAGAATATAAATAAATCTGATAGCACGATGTTTGCCATTGTGTCATAGTTAACGAACCTTACTGAGGTCGTCAATTTGCAATATATACATATCTCAGTTCACTATGGAGCACCTTAAATTCACACGATGTTACATGTCAGTGATATCTCCGTAAAGCTGCTGGGCGGAGGGGGTGGAAAGCAAATAGAACCATACCCGTTCATCGATATTCTCTAAACACAGCCTCACTTCTGTGTCTTTGCCCGTGCAGCTTCCCCGGGCCAGCAGGCCCTTCCTTCTCCAGTTGGCAAAATCTGGCTTTTCAAAGCCTAGCTGTGGCATCACCTCCTTTGTCCAAACCCCTGCAGCCCCTCTGCTGAGCAGAAGCAGTCTCCCCTCCTCAGAGCTTCTGGGCGCTTTGGTCATAGCCTTTCCAGCTCTTTCTGGCTGAGTCACTGCAGTCCTTCGCCCTGTGCGCTGGCGGGCCCTGGGCCGGGATGAACGGCTAGGAGCTGCTCGTCCATCTTCGTGTCCCTGTCCTTAGCACAGAGGCCACTAGGATAAATCTCTGTCAAATGCCCATATGAATCGCTTCCCCTCATACGGACAACCTTCCCTCCTCCTCTTGAGGGACAGGAGTGAGCAGAGGAATGGGACTTCTTCCTTCCCAGATTCCTGGATTTGGGTTGATTCCAAAGGAGCTAGGGTACCCTGAGGGGCCCCATTCAGATGCCTCTTGACGCTGGGGCTCTCTCCACCAGGGAGTGGCCGAGCATACCAAAGGCAAAGGGGTGCAGCTGGAGAGCTAGCCTGGGGTGGGGGTGTATGCCCAGGAAGAGTGGGGTGCCCATCCCAGGGCTGTCTGTCAACTCACCCGACCTGGCATTTTCAATGACCAGAAACTGGCCTTTTGAGGAAAGGGGCTGATGTGCCCCTCCTGCCCATCTGTGCACAGCTGGCCTTTTCACTCGGTGCCTGGTGTTCCTCCCACAGCCAGGGGAGCCACCCCACCCCAGACCCGGGCTAAGGGAATGTCGTGGGTCAGTCCTGCCCTCTGCTGGCCACCACAGGAATGGCCCCTCAACTGGTGAGGTGACGAGGTGCAGAGGGAGTAGGGAGTGGGCAGAGTGCCAGGGGCTGCCTGGCCATCCTGCACGGGATTGTTCTAGAAGATGAAGACCACCCCAGCCCCACTGTCCTGTGGGTCTCACCATTAGACCTTACTGGTTCAAGGGGGTATTACCCAGAAAAGACGCAAAACCCTGTCCTCAACATCTAGTGGAAGAAAAAATCGAGATCTTCCCCAATATCCTGCATTCGGGTTTCTGACAAGAGATAGAAGAAAAGGGGTGCCCTCTCAGATCAGAACCCTGACCCAGCTGAGGGGAGGGATTCCAGACAAGAAAGTTGGGGAGGCAGAAGGTGCGGCGAGGTCGGGGCTCCGGGTGCCTCTTTGTGGGCCGGGTTTGGGGTGGGGAGGGTGTGAGGTGGAGAGGAAGCCAAAGGCAGATCTCGGGTGCCATGGACGAATCTAGAGCTTGCTTTTTTCCTTAAAGCACTGGGAGCAACTGAAGGATTTACAAGCAGAGGAATGACACGTGCAAATGTGAATTTTAAAAGATCTGTTGGGCAGAGGTAGGGAAGGAGCAGAAGGAGAACCCCTGGGGAGGAAACCCCACAGGAGAGTTTGGGAGGGCGTGGTGGAATAAGGGGGGAATCATGTCTGAATTAAGGCAGTAACCGCAGGGAAGGAAAACCATGAACAGATTCTGGGGAGTTAAGGAAGAAAGACCCAGGACTAGATGGCTGTCTGTGGGGGGCCGATGGTGGGATGTGGAAAGAGCAGGCTCAGTGTGGAGCATGGAGAGCCTGAAATGTTTGAGGTTTTTTTTTTTTTTTTAAAATTTTTATTTATTTATTCGACAGAGACAGCCAGCAAGAGAGGGAACACAAGCAGGGGGAGTGGGAGAGGAAGAAGCAGGCTCATAGTGGAAGAGCCTGATATGGGGCTCGATCCCATAACGCCGGGATCACGCCCTGAGCTGAAGGCAGACGCTTAACCGCTGTACCACCCAGGCGCCCCTGAAATGTTTGAGGTTTATTGGCCAAGGGTGACCAAGACATGGCATGCAGCTGGGTCTGAGGTGCAAAGGGACTGGGGCTTGAGCCCTCGGTGGAGGCCTCGTCAGCTCTCCGACGGTGGCTAAAACTCTGGGAGTGGATGCACTCACCCAGGACGGTGGGTAAGGGAGGGAAGGGAGGTTGAGAGGGAGTGTCCAGCTCATTTTAGGGCTTGTGTAACTAATCCCCGGGGAGACAGGGGGGCAAGGATGAACTAGAGGGCGAGTAGTCAGAGGCACTCACATCACAGAACATGGGCTCATGGTGCAGCTCTTCCAGATGTGTATTTCTTCACATCTGCAGCCTCAGTTTCCCCATTCATAAATGGCCCCGATAATACCTACTTTGTTGTAGCATTGAAAGGAAAAGAAACACTGCCATAAAGCCCATCACACAGCTCCCTACAAGACGTATTCAATAAGTAAGAGCCACTGTCATGAACGGCGAACTTGGAGAAGCTACAAGGTTCCAGAATTGTCCAAGTGTGCAGGGCTCTGGGCCAGAAGCCCCTTTGGGCCTCCACCTGACGCTTTTGTCACCAGCTGGATGAGCAAATCCAGACAGGACATAGATGTCCCTGAAAGTTCCGCTTATGTCCCTGAGAGGCACAGGCTGCGAGACCCAGCTGTCTGGGCCTCTGTCCTTCCCAGCGATGGTGTTCTCTGGATGGAAGACCTAGCCCACCCCTCTTCATCCCCTGCCTCGCCCTTGAGGACCTTCTCTGGAACTGCAGCTTGCCGGTGAAAGAGCACAGCAGGCTGAAGACAGGCCATGTCCTCCCCACCATACTGAGTCCCACCTCTCCACCGGGCAGCCCAGAGGAGTGAGCAGGAAATGGGACCCAAAGGGGTCTTGAGGCGTCAGGGAGCCCATTAGGACTGAATGGCCCAGCTCTCCTCTGTGGGGCAAGCTCCCCAATCCAGGGCCACGCAGACAAACTTCATCCAGTGAGGTGGCCTCCCTGGCCTCAGTTTCTTCTGTAAGCTGGGCCAGGCCACCGCCGAGCTCCCTCCCACCAGGAAGGACGGTTCCTGTCTGCGATTCACCCGCTATCCAGCAGAGGGGGCCAGCACCTCCTCCCAGCCAGCCTGGAGCCCGCACTGAGGAGGCCGGCCCTGGGTCAGGAAAGTTTACTGCATCCCCGCTGTACCCAGCATGTGACACACTCAGGGCACCGTGGCCCCGGGCAAGCATTCAGTAAGCAGCAGCCGTAGTTGTCTCCATTTCACAGACGAGGAAACTGAGGTTGCAAGAGTTTAACCTGAACCCAGGGGCTCAGGCATTAATGAGGATGTGGGTGACTCTCAGAGGGCATGATACTATCTCTAAATATCTGAGCGACTTGCCTTAAAGGGGGGACACACGGAGTAGATGTTCCGGGGATGCAGGCTTGCCACTGGCCCAGGGAAGAACGCTGTGACGGTCGGAGCTGCCCAGGTGGGACAGGACTCCGTGGCTCTCTCAGGGAGTCAGGAGTTCAGGCATGGTGGGTCTGAAGGCCACCTCCAGCCCAGGGGCCACATTTGGAGAGGACCAAGGAGCCAGGCACAGTGGGTGCCTGCTCTGAGTGACAGAGGCCACTGCCCCCCCGGGGGCTTGGCTCTACTGGGGCCTCACGGCTATCGACCCTCTTCCTGGAACATGTCTGCCTCAGGGCTAGACGGGCCTGGTGTTTTCTCTGCAGGCGCTGGATCCCAGTCACAGAACAAGGGGCAGACCCCCCACTGGCTATCTCTCTTACCAAAGGCTTGTTCTGGAATCCCAGGCCGGTCTTAGGGGGTGTGCACCTGTGCCAGGCTGGGGGGGGGGGTCTTTGGTGGCCTGAGTTCTTTGCTGTGTTCAGGGGCTCTGACCCTTCCAGCCAAGTGGGGTGGGTGACGGAGCCACAGAGCAAGTTCATCAGGCTCACTCTGGGAGCCCTGTGAGGACGTCTGCCCAGACCCTTAGATGGACCAACATTCGGGACCAGCGCTGGCGTGTCCTGGGCCCCTGGCCCCAGCTACTGTCCAGTTTCGGAATCGAGCATGGCAGGACGAGCTTCTCTGGAAGGATGTTGCGTGTCTGGGGCCCAAGCACACCCCATGGGGCACACTCAGGGGGCTGAGTGGGGAGAGTGAGAGGCAGCCAAAGGGACAGTCTCTCAGGTCCAAGCTGGTCAGGCAGCAGCCAAGCACTCTTCACTTCTTAGGCAGGACAGTGCCAACTGGAGGAAGATCGAGCGCTGGCTCCCATCAGAACCACTGGGGAGATTGTAAAAAAAAAAAAATTGGATTCTGAGACTCCTTCATGGACTCTCCATGGTGGAGCCCAGGACTTTCCATGTTCAACCAATATTCCCAGGGATCCCCGTGGACCCAGCACCCGAGCAACTGCTCTAGAGCGACCAACATGGCAGCCTGCCTGCTCTCCTGGGGGGGCTAAGGGTGCCGGGGAAAGCCTGCCTGCTGGGGAGACCCCGGTCTACTGTGAGCGGATCTGCCGGGGTGCTGGGAGCAAAAGGAAGGACTTCCAGGGAGGCCAGCTTTGGGGAGCATATTCATGGAGCCCCTCCCCTGCTCCAGACATGTGACCCATGCCGTCTTGTGTAACCCTCACAGCCAACGTCAGCCCTTTTGACAAATGATGACCCTGAGGCTCAGAGAGCTTGGATTCCAAGGCCACACGGCTCAGAGCCAGCACTAGGGTTCCAACCAGTTCTTTCTGATACCAAGGCCCTTGCTCTGTACTGTGTAGAGCCCCACACGGCCTGCATCGCTGGAGGGTAACAAGCACCTGGTCACCAAGAGGGTCCCAATGGCAGCTGGATGCTACCAGGAAGAAACGTGCTTTGTGTGGGGGCTGAACGGCGTGGGATGGGAATGTGTGGTAGGCGTGTGAGGGCCCAGAAATCAGGGAGAGGCCTGCAGACTCCTTACTTGGCTCTGTGCTCCCGTCCACCCCGACCCTTCTCTCTCTCATTCTCTCACTCACACTCACACACGCACACTCACACACACTCACACCTCCCCAAGGCTCCCTGCATGGCCAGGCCAGTGCCTCTCAAGGCCGAAGAAGGTGAGGCCTGGCCCCAGCCTTGGTGGGCGTGGCCTGAGATTCTCAGGGGCACTGCCTAGGCCTCTGGGACCCCCAAGGGCCACATGGGACAAAGGGGAGATCTGAGCCCTCGCGCTGGCCTTCCCAGGCTTCAGGCCACGGAGCTCATCCTTCAGTGGCCACCCCGGGGCAAGACAGAGTCCCAGGGCCTCAGGAAGAGTGACTTCCTGGGATATGTTTGTCTTGTTTTGCTATTTTTTAAATTTCCATTTATTTCGTGTGGGGCGGAGCGGGAGCAGAGAGGCACGGATTACAACAGTCACATGCTCTTCGGGAAGAAGCTGGAAAATACAGAAAAGCACAAAAAAAAGAGTAAAGCCACAAGGAAGCGCCCACACGATAGAGATAACGGACTCATTCTTGTGGTGTCTTCTCAAGCCCAGCCTCGTAGGTTCAAATCCCAGGCCCACTGTTTAGTGCTGTGTGACCTGGGACAAATTACTTGACCTCTCTGACTCTTTGTGCCTCAGTGTCTTCATATGTAAATTGGAGGTGCAAATAGTAGAATCCGCTTCCCTGGGTTGTCCTAAGCCTTCTCTGACCCCCTAGATGAGTGCCTGGCACAGCCAGTGCTGCATAAATGTCTAGATTCACATGGTGACAATTTTTTGTCTTGCTCAAGATTTCACAATGACAATTTTTTTTTTTTTTACAAAATTGAGTGTTACCATTTTGTAAGTAGCCCTTTTCACCTCGAACTGCATCATGAACTTTTTTTTCTTCTTTTTTTTTTTAAGATTATATTTTTAAGTCATCTCTACACCCAGCCTGGGGCTCAAAACTCCACAACCCCGAGATCGGGAGTTGCCTGCTCGAACAACTGAGCCAGCCAGGAGCCCCCATCGTGAAGACTGTCTGTATGGAGATTTATAGGATTGCACTGTTTTCTATTTAGATGCATATGATTATAGGGGCGCCTGGGTGGCACAGCGGTTAAGCATCTGCCTTCGGCTCAGGGCGTGATCCCGGCATTACGGGATCGAGCCCCACATCACGGGATGGAGCCCCACATCAGGCTCCTCCGCTGGGAGCCTGCTTCTTCCTCTCCCACTCCCCCTGCTTTTTCCCTCTCTCGCTGGCTGTCTCTGTCTCTGTCAAATAAATAAATAAAATCTTTAAAAAAAAAAAGATGTATATGATTATAGGTTTTGTTGAGACGCTTTCTGTTTTTTCTGTTTCCATTTCTAGGATTTCAATTTATTTATTTGTTTATTTCTTCATTTATTTCACAAAAACCGACAGGAGGATCTCGTGACCGAGGATCTGTTATTTTGTAGCTTTTGCTGCATCATGAACTTTCCCCCACATCCCGGAAGGGTCTTTTACGGGCGGTTCTGAATGGCTGCATTCTGGTATCTTGGGCAGTGTGTGGAAGTGGAGACAGGAGCAGGGGTCGAGGCAGGAGGGGCTGATTGAGGCCCCTCCCCCTGCACACCCAGGGCAGCAGGCCCTCTCCAGGAGGCAAGGCCTGAGCTGGCCGGCCAGGCTCCTCCCTGGAGATCACAGAGGCAGGCCAGCTCCGAAGCAGCCCTTCCAGGCCAGCTTTCCTGAAGGGCTGCTCTGAATCACAGTGCAAAGTCCGGGCTTCTGGTGAAGGGCTGTACCAGGCATCACTGAGGGCCTTTCCTTCAGGGCTGTCTGGCCAAGGGGCTGCTGGGTGACTCTGGGCCTCCAGGACCACCTCTGCAACTGGAGGAGGGAGGAGAGGAGGGAGAGACCGCAGAATACAAGGGAGGGAGGAGGAGACAGGAGCGAGAGTGGCCCAGTGGGTCCAAGGCTGGAGAGAGGTGGACCCAAGTGAGCAGAAGCAGGGACGGGCGGGGTGCTGAGAAACACCTAGAACGATATCCTGCTGCCAGGGACGTTTAGGGAAAGGTAGGAGAAATGAGGCCTGAGCGCTGGCTTTGGGTTTGGAGGTTCGGGAGATGGAGAGACTGAGAGCAAGCTAGGCAAAGGGGGCTGGGTCTGAGATTCCAGCCCTGGTCTCCCAGTCCCTGGAGGGGGCAGTGTCCAGGGACACCTCGGGCCTGGCCCTCTCTCTGGAAAATTCAAGGCTGTGACACCACACTGACCCCAGGGAATGGACTACATGCCCTCAAGTCACTCCCTCCCCCAGCCTCCTCCTGCTCCAGCCCCCTTGCCTTCTTCTGCCTGAATGGGGAGTGGGGAGCACAGCAGAGTCTCCCCGGGCTGTGAGCCCCTGTCCCCCCAGAGACACCAGCCCCTCCATCTACACTCAACCCCATTCTCCAGCAGCTTCCTAAAGTCTCCAGTCCTTCGGTGTCTCTGCTCTCTCACCAGTAGCTTCTCCCCAGCAGCAAATACACCACGATATCTCCCCTCTTAAACACATTTGAACAAGTTTCCATATGTCATCTCCTGACCCCACCATCCCATTCCCAGCCGAGGCTTTCTGAGTCACCTACGCGAACCCTCTCCAGCCAGCCCCGGCCACCATGGCTCCAGGGAACTGCCCTCCTCAGGCCCACCCGTGGCCTCCATGTGGACAAGGACATGGATTCTTCTCTCTCAGCATTTTTCCACACCTCTCGGTCCCACCTCAGCCAGGTGTCCACTCCTTCCTTCTAGAAACACTCTCCCCTCCTTGCTCCCCTCAGAGTTCACGGGCTGCCCCTCAGTCTCCTTAGTGGGTTCCTCTTCGCCTTCCAATCTCCTAATGCGGCACGCCAGCACTCAGCCTGAGGCCACGGCCCTCCACTCACATACTTTCTGTAGCTGGGCTTCTCCCACTCAGCCTTCTTCGGGATTTCTATACACCTGCCAGGGACCCACCACTCTGCGGCCAGCTCTTGCCCTCTTTCTAAGGCCTCGCCGCCGTGAACGTCCCCCCATGTGGATGAACAGTCTTGCCACACGGCCTGGCGTGGCTGTATCAGGGGCATCCCGCTGAGCTCAGCTTCTGATTCCAAGTTCCTCCTGCCTTCTCGATGCTTCCACTCAGAGGCCACAGGAGCCTTGCAAACTGTAGCCATCACTCCTTCCCGGCTCCTCCTTCTCGTCCAGTCTTCCCCACCTCACCAAGGGTCACCATAACCCGCCTGGCTGTCCAAGCCCACACCATGAGCCCCACGAAGGGCTCTTCTCCTCCACCCCAGTGCGCCCCAGCCAGTCCACCCACATCCTCACTGGCCCCTGCATCCTCCCCATCGCTGCCAAGCTGCCCCTCGGTCTCCCTGGGCCCACACCCCCACTGCAGCCTGTTCTCCTAAAACACAAATTAGACCACACCACTCCTCCACTCGAAAGCCCCGTGCCGTCCAATGGCCCTTGAAATAAAAGCCAGATTCCCAGCCGTGGTCTGCAGAGCCTGATGCGCTGTGACCACTGCCCAGCCCTGCCTGTCCGACCGCAAACCATCTTGGAACGCCTCCTTCCACTTCAGTCTCCCAGCTGCCTTTCCAGCGGCCACATCTTGGTCTTGCTGCGTCCCTTCCATGGGCACTTCATACCACTATCTCCTTTCCAACCCTTGATCTCAGCTCGAAGTTCCTCTCCTCAGAGATGTCTTCTCTGATTACATGCATCCAAAGTATCCTCCCACACCCATGCCTTCCATCATACCGCCGCACTGGTTTCCTTCCAGTCACTTATCAGCGCTTTGATTAGCTTTATATCTGCTCATTTCTTCTACCTCTGGAATGTAAGCCCCAGACGCAGGTATGACGTCTCTCATGGACTCCTCTACCTGGCTCACAGAAGCCCCTTGTCCCCAGGTACCAGGGCTGGAGGCAGCAGTGGCAGAGATGGGCTCTGTTTCTGAGCCCCAGCACCAGGCATCAGCCCCTGGCCGTGGCCACCATTCAGGCCCCAGCTCCCAGAGTTCCCGGACCCTGAGCAAGGCCTGCTCTGGAGTTTCTGAGAGAGTAACCCCTCCGGGGTCACCTGGAGGGACTCCCTGGCCCCTTCAGCCTAAAGCCTGGGCACCTGGGTCCGTCCCTACCCCCCACTGCTCGGCAGCCTCTCTCTCTGCCCTGAGAACCAATGAGCGGCAGGCGGCAGACTTCTAAGGAGGCAGCAGACCAGCAACTTCCTGCCTGGGCGCTTGGCTGGGGGTTGGTGCCTCCACTGAGCTGGGTACGTGGGCGGAGAGGCTGGGTGGTTTGGACGGAGACACTGAACTCGGGCTGGGCTGCGTCCCAAGGTGTCTCCTAGCATCCAGCACAGCACGCGGCTATAGAGCTGGGGAGGGAGGGAGGGAGGGGATGAGCTCCAAAGCCCTCACAGCCTCACAGTTCAAGGAGATGCCCTCTGAGTCCAGCTCGTCGTGCCCCAGCCACGATTACTTTGCTAAAGAACTACTTTGGCACCTGGAGCTTTCTTTGTGCAGAAGCACCAGTAACGGCCCCCACATCCCCAGGGGTGGGTGGCCTGGCCACTCCATCCCTCCTAATGCCCCTCTTCCGTGGAGTGGCTCCCCTCTGGCAGACGTCCACAATGCCTGGCACCAAAGCAGCCCTGGGCCCAGCCCCGCCCAGGCTGCAAAGGGCTCCTGTCTGAGGAGGCCCACACAGCTCCCAAGGGCACCCCTATGGGGCACTGTGGAGAGCAAGAGCCGAGGGTGCCAGGTGGTGCTCCTTGTCTCTCTGCCCTAAGAGTCACATGCATCTCTGCAGAGGACAGTGCCCCTGCCCCTGTCCCCAGTCCTCTGTGCGAGAGCCTACTGTCCTTGCACTGAAGTCAGGGGAGGCCTATGTGAAGGACGGGCCTGTCCTGAGCGGGGTAGGAGCACGGTCTTAGCTGGGCACCAGGGCCTGCGCTGGGGATGGAATGTGGCTACGGCCTCGGTGAAGCTGGGGCTGGGACTGGAGGAGGCAAGGTGACAAGCTGGGCTAGATGCTCAGAGACTGAGCCCCAGGGAGACCTGGAGGGCCGGTTCCCGTGCGACCATGACTAGGGGCTGGCCCAGCAGGCACCTGATCCCTGGGTCCCTAAAGCTGGCTGCCTGATGGACTCTTGCCGGTGGGGAAGGCCCTGGCCAGGATCTAACCCCCGGACTCCAGACCATCCAGGGCAGTGTTGGCCAGGCTGGGGGTGGGGGTTGTCAGCCAAGATCTCCCGGGGTGGCCCCAGGAAGCCAAGGACGGGCATGCACTCGCAGACCACAGGACTGTCCACGGATCCTAACACCTACCAGGTCCTGACCTCCGCCCGTGAGATTCACCACCAGTTGGACTTCCCCCCTCTCCCCTCCTGCCTTGTTCCCTTGGTGTCTGTTTATATGCTGCCCCCCTTGTTAGACTGCGAGCTCCCAGAGGGCAGGCAGCCCGGCCCACCTTGGGTGTCAAGGAAGGTTTTTAAGTAAAAGGAAGCACAGGAACTGGGTGTATTTATGAATAGGAACAAAGGCAAGCCTCAGTTTCTCATCTTTGCGGAAGCCAGCCAGGTATGGACCAGAGGTCTGAGAGTACAAGGCAGGGTGGGTAGGAAAGTGATTGGAAGAGCAAGGACTGGGGTTGGGGGGAGGGCTCCCTGCCAGGTGGGAGGAGACCAAAGAGAGGAGAGAATGAAGTGACCCTGCCAGTATAGGTCTCAGCCCTCCAGGTAATACCCGTGGTGGTCCCCGGTCCCCATCTGCTCTTCCAAGATCTGTGTCCTGCCCAGAGGCACCACCCGGGCACGCATGCGTCCACGCATACAGCACTCGTGCCCACACGGGCACGTGCCAGTCCACAGCTTCCCCAAAGCCAGGGGACCACCCCTAGCCACCCATCCCCTGACCACAGAAGCCAGAGCTCCCTGGGCCAAGCTCCCTCTGCTTGTAGCCCCGGGGCCTCAGCAGAGGTACCCAAAAGGCAGAGGGAAGAGAAGGCCACACCCTAACGCGGGAGGAAAGCAGAGGAGGAGGCTGGGCCTCAGGGGTCCCTGGCGAAGCTTGGCACTGCCACTGGTCAGGCTTCCATGCTGAGTGGGTGGTGGCCTAGGAAGCCTCCACACCCACCGGAGTCCAAAGAGCACAGGTGTGGCTGCCTCATGGCCTCATCACCATAAGGCCCGCCTGCTCACCCAGGGTCTGCCTGCTCACAGGGCCTCTGTCTGTGGCTGCTAGCAGAGAAGCCACTGCCCTCCCACCACCGGCACCGGACCACCTGCTCAAGCACCAGCCCCTGTGGGGGGACAAGCCTCACTGGAACACAGGTAAGGGCCTGGCCTTCAGGAAGATCAGGGGCCTGCCCAGCCGCAGGCCATCCCAGGATGGTGGGAACAAGTCAGTGTCTTCCCAGGCCAAGGTCTCCAGCCCATTCCCAGACGTAGTCAGGAAGAGCAAGCCCAAGAAAGGCTTGGGACTCAGCTGCTAGCTAGCTGGCTAGGAAGCAGGGCAGGGGAACCAGGGCTCCAGAAGCATCTCTGGGCTCCTTCTCCCAAGGTCTGTTTTGCAGGCACCCTTTCCCTGCTCTAAGCCCCTAAGTTCAGGGGATACATGGGGGAAACCAGGCAGCCACAGTTCTACTCCCCCAAGGGCAAGGCAGCCCAAAGCCAGCTGCCTCCCCTCTCCTATCGTCCGGGATCTCTAGGTTCAGACAGTTCCCGGGACCTGCCCACGGGGACCCACAGGGACCATCCTGACATGGGGGGAGGGGAGTAGGGCTGACCAAGGCAGAGCTCATTTTCTCTTCTTTCTCTTCCGGTGACGAGCAGGCTTCTAGCACCGCTCTCCCCTCCAAGGTTTCGGGGTGCTCCCCAACAAGGAAAACAGCCAGCGGCCTCCTCCACAATCCCTCAGTTGTTTCCTAGCAACTGATTTCCCCGTCACTGAGTCATCTTATCAGACCCTCTGTTATTTTCATAACAGTCCTAATAAACAGGTGTGGGCCGCTCTCTTACACTTTGCCCGGGATATTTCAGGGTTTCTGTACAACACAGGCATACCACGGAGATGCATGGCACCCACACACTTGACACCCTATTCATGATGCTCACACATGTCATGCAAATGACACTTAGCCTTGACCCCCACGCTCAGTTCCCTCCCACCCCACCCTGCACCTGCGCACGCACCATACTTACCTCCATTCCTTTTCAACATGCGTGTATTCTAGACAACTCCTCGCCCTGTGCTGGGAAGGCTCTGGGGAGACAGCCGTGGCAAGACCCATCTCTCCTCAGCAGGTCACAGCCCCGTGACAGGCACACCTACACAATTAAAGCCCGGGCTTTGCCGCCAGATCGGGCTAGGCTCATTCTCCAAGAAATACTCTGGTGACCTCAGGCCCGTTACCCCCTTTGAACCTGTGAGTCCCCATCGGGTCAATGGAACAATAACAGCATCCGCCGGGTGAGGTTGTTTTGCGGATTAAGTGAGCTGATGAGGGTGAAGTCCATCAAGCAGTGCTTAGCACGTAGAGCCAGAGAAGTCGAGCAACGGTAGTGAAAATTAAATGCGGCGTTTGTAAGGGGCGTGGCCCCAGGCTTGCACATTACAGAGGGGCTGTCTTTGCGAGAGAGAAACATACAAGGTTGGCCGTGGCATCAGGAGGGCACTCTGGGCAGGGGAGAGTGGTGGTCAAGGGGGGCTTCACGGAGGCGGTGATCCTTGAACTGGATTTCAAGGGCGCATAGGGAGGGGCTCTGGGCAGAGAGTTTGGAGTATGGAAAGGCGAAGAGACAGGAGTCTTGATCGTCTAAGACATTCAGGGAAGTGCAGATCATCCACAAATCCTTCAGAGCCCCATCATTAATATGCATGCACACATGCGTGCAAACACACACACACACACACACACACACACACACCAAGCACCCCTCCTAAGTGGGTCCGCAGCTTAAGAGGCAACATCGACCTCCTCCCAGTTTGCAGAACCGAAGCAGGCTTGGACAAGAGGCTTGTTTCGGCCTGACGTCTTTCCTCCAGCAGCCAGGGGTAGCCCATGGACCTGGCATCTTTCACATTCAGGCCCAAGACAGGATATGTTCCCAGGTGCCTGTCCACACAGTTTTCCCGAGCCCACGGGAATGAGACTTACTGACCAAATAATGGGAGGCCAGGAGCCTACCTTGAGGCCTCTCCGGCCCAGCCAAAATGGGGCTCCTCGGAGGAACGCAAGGCTGCAGAAGGTTCCAGAAAGGCCCCTGGAGCCAGAAGTTTGGGGTCTGGTCCTGGAGGCCCCAGGTCAGAGCCTGGCCCAAACCTCAGGCCTGAGTGAGGGACGAGCGGCAAGAACTCATCTCCCGCCCCATTCCGCCCGGGGATTTTTCTCCCTAGCCCTGATGGCTGTCTCTCTGGTTCAGGGTACGTTCTAGGAGTCATCTAACCGTGTCAGCATGTCCCGGCCCAGCAGCAGAGCCATTTACCGTAAGTTCCTCCTCTGGTCCCCTCTCTCCTTCCCTCCCTGACCCTCTGCCCTCAGGGGTCTCCCTCCCCTCGCTGATCAGCCCCCCCACCCCACATAATTGCGTGTCTCCCCTGATCTGCTCTTCGGTCACCGTCCCCTTGCCTTGCACGCCTGCAGTGCACCGGAAGGAGTACCTGCAGAACATCTCCTCAGAGCCCACCTGTCTGCAGCACAGGGTGGAGGTGAGTAAGCCTGAGGCACTGCTCTTTGCCCAGCATCTGGCATGGCAGGAGGAAGGCCTGTGTGAGGACGGCGGTCCCTGCAAGGATTCGAACAGAGCACTGTCTCAAGAGGGGAGAGGTCCGGCTGGAGTCCCCAGGGCAGGCAGCCTGGGGGCTGGAAGGAAGGCTCCGGCCCTGCCTGGGCAGACGACACTGGCCTTTGAGACCTAGTTGTCTGAAGGGCTGCTGACACCACAGGGCAAGTGCAGGCTGGCAGGGTGTTGTGGGGGAGAGCGGACACCTGATCAGGCCGAAGCGTGCGGGGTAGACAGCACCCCTGGGCGGCCGCAGATTTAGGCCCTCAGGGAGAAGAAGCAGAGAGGAAACGGGGGCAGTGGTCTGGAGGCTCACAGGGCAGCAGGGGTGGGGCTCCCCCAAGCAGGTGGGTTGGGCCAGGGGCCAGGAGTCCTGGGCCTCGAGGCAGAGGCAGGGTTTGGGAACTGGCTCCACTGGGCCTGGTGGGTGAGAGCAAGAGGGGTGCCAGGATGCACATAAGGTCAGGGGCCCCTGGACGTGCAGACACCGGGAACTCCCAGAGAGGCACTGAGGGCTGGGCCGAGAGCAGGGTGGGGGCTTCAAGGAGCAGGGAGCAACGGTGGCCCCCCACCAAGGGCCTGGAGGGGAGGGCAAGGGGAGGGACCGTGGCTTGTGCAGGTGGCATTTGGATAGGAGAAGGGAGGGGGCTCCTCGAGGAAGGAGAATAACAGCAAAAACCTGCCAGGATGATCAGACTAGCAGTGGGCAAGGCTCTGAGTGAGACCGAGATGGCTACGGCCTTCATCAGGCAAGACTCGGAGAGGGGCTCTTGATCTTCCTCAGAGACGGGGAAGGGATAGACTAGCAGAAGTGGGAAAAGCATTCTGGGTATGGGGAACAACATGAGCCAAGGCTGAGAGGCAGGAATGCTCGGTCTGTGAAGAGAAGGACCAGGCTGGGATGGGGGATTCCCAAAGGGGGCAAAGAAAGCCAGGGACAGAATCTGAGGGTCCTATATCCCACCCAGAGGACTTCAGACTTTATTTGTTGGGTTATTAGAGCCCACCATCTACCACCAAATAGCCCCCTCCACTGGCCTGGACTGGTAAGGGCCCTGCCATCCTTCCTCCAGAGTCCTAAATCCTCTCGTGCCATTCATCGTACCCTGACTTGGGGGCCCTATCCTAGCCCAACGGCTCCTGGCCTTCCATTGACCCTTGAAGGCTGCTGTATGGGGACGGCCTGGGACCTCCCCGACAAGGAGGCCAGGAACACGTCCTCCTCCTCTGCTGCCTCTCCCCTACCCCCACCCCTGCCCGCCACCCCCCGTGCGCCCCCTCTCCAAACCTCCTTTCCCCTCAGCACCTGATGACATGTAAGCTGGGGACGCAGAAAGTCCAGGAGCCCAAGGATGCCCTGAGGAAGCTGCAGGAGATGGATGCTCAGGGCCGGGTATGGAGCCAGGACTTGCTACTGCAGGTCAAAGATGGCTGGCTGCAGCTGCTGGACATCGAGACCAAGGTCAGCCCCCCGCCACGGACTCTGCAACAGGTCATAGCTAACATGGGTTGTGCACAAGCCGGCACCAGGCATGGACTCCAACCCCTCCCGTGCCCCAAACAGTGGCCACCTGTCCGCATATACAATACGCACCCAGGCCTAGGGAGAGCTGGGGGACAGAGGCACCGGGGTCAGGGAGGACGACACCCCTGCCCCAGGCCACCAGGAGAGATGGGGCAACCCAGGTTAGGAGTTCCCAGGAGCCACCGTGGCGCTCAGTGACCTCACGGCCGAACTCTCTGTCTGGCCCAGGAGGAGCTAGACTCCTACCACCTGGACAGCATCCAGGCCATGGACGCCGTGCTGAACACCTGCTCCTACAACTCCGTGCTGTCCATCACGGTGCAGGAGTCGGGCCTGCCAGCCACCAGCACTCTGCTCTTCCAGTGCCAGGAAGTGGGGGTGAGGGACAAGAGGCAGGGTTGGGGAGGGAGTGGGGACAGGGTCCAAAGACCATCACTCTCCCACTCTCCCCCCATACCCCCCCCCCCCGCAAACACACACAGCCTGCCTGATTGCCACTTCCTCCAGGCAGAGCAGCTAAGGACCAGCCTGCAGAAGGCCCTGGAGGAGGAGCACCAGCAAAGGTAGGTAGTCTGTGCCCCAGCCCACCTGCAGGACCTCAGAGCCTGGGCCTGGAACTGGAGAGGGACCAGGCTGGGACTAGGGTGCAGATGGGCATGGGGGAGGAGCTGGGACTGGGCCCAGGGAACACTGGAGAATGTCCCGGGAGACTGACATGGGACCGAAAGGGCCTAGAGGGCAGGCAGATGAGGCAGGGGGGGAGTCTAGATGGAGACCAGAGAGCAGGGCTGGTGGATCTCCTGAAGAGGGATGGTGATATCCCTTGATCCTGGGGCAGAGCCTCTGTCCCAAGACCCCTGTCAAAGCTGTGTTCCCCATCATGTGCTCAGCAGACCCCAATCTGGAGCTCATCACCCCAGCCAAGACAGATGGAGGGGACCTCCTCTGGAAAGGCCATTCCCTAAGGAGCAGGTGCCCCCACTGGAGCAGGGGCCCCCTCCAGAACAGCCCTACTGGATGAGCCCAGAGCACAGTAAGTGTGGGGCATGAGGGCAGGTGGAAAGGAAGGTTTGGATCAAAGATCAAAAAGGCTCTGGGCCATGGTCCCCTTCCACTGCAGGCACACCACCATCCCCAAGGCCCCTGCCACACAACTCCAGTTTCCGAGAACCAAGCACCTTCCCTCTGCCTCCTGCCAGGCGGCCCCCATCCCCAGAGAACCCAGAGAGGGATGAGGTAACTGTAGATTGTCTTGAGCTGGCTGGGGCTCTCAGCTTGGCCAGAGGATGGCCAAGGCTGGCCCGGGACTGAGGAGGGCCGGGGAGGCGAGATCAGACCCTGCACTGGGCCTGAGGCTCTGGTTGGAGGTGGGGAAGGGTCGGGGGCAGGGTTGGGAGTTCCAGGCTGGGCCCAACTGCCCACTCAAGGCCACGGGTTGTTTGGGGTCCAGGAGATACTAAGCCACGTCCTTAGGGACATCGAGCTGTTTGCGGGAAAGCTGAAGGAGGCCCAGGCAAGGACCAGTCATAAGAAGAAGAGACTGGGGAAGAAAAAGGGCAAGGATAAGTGGGGTGAGTGCTGAGGGCTGCAGGGGAGGAGCGAGAGGTGAGGGCGTGGTCTTGGGATGATCTACGACTCAACACCCTCCCCCTCCCCTGCAGGGCTGACCCAGGCCCAGTACGTTGATTGCCTGCAGAAGATCAAGTACAGCTTCAACCTTCTAGTATGTGACTCCTCACAAGGTCCTCAGCCCTCCCCTCCTCCCACCCCACCAACCACCCCAAGTCCTTCCCTTCTCTAGCTTCTCCCCCTGGAATCTCCCCTCCTCCTCTTGGGACTTTTGGAGAGTGCCAGGCTCCCAACCACGGCCCTGAACAATTATAGGGTCCTGGGGTCCTGGTGAAGGTGGGATGGATGAAGGGTGGCGGCACATAACGTGCTGTACCCCCAGGGGAAGCTGGCCCTCTGGCTGCAGGAGAAGAACGCCCCTGAGTTCGTGCACATCCTCTTCCAACTTCTAGACTCCGTGAGTTCGGGGACAATCGGGTGATGAAGAGGGGCAGGCTGAAGTTAAGATGGAGCCGAGGCGAGGGTGGAAGGCAGGGGGCAGAGGGAGGCTGCGGGGTCCGCACCTCGCTCACCACAATACAACCTCCTCTTTGACTCCGAGACACCATCCCTGCTGGGTCAGAACCCCTCAACAGGCGAGAGGGGCTGGGGTCGGTCGGAGGACACCAGGGATCCAGGGAGACAGGAAGGAGCAGCAGGCCTGAGGCAATGTGGCATCCAGGAATTCCGGGCCCCTTCCAGCTCCTGTTTGGCCCTCAGAGAGCCTAGGCTTCCTGACACCTTGCATTCCTCTCCTAGATCCTGGCCCACTGCCCTGAGCCTGGCCTAGCAACCCAAGTGATCTCACCCCTCCTCACCCCCAAAGCCATCGACCTGCTGCAGTCCTGCCTCAGCCCGGCTGAGACTGACTTCTGGAAGAGGCTGGGTGCGGCCTGGACCACCAGCCGGTGAGTGAGGACAACGCCGGAACCGAACTGGGGCAAGGGGCACGGGGGCATCGGGCAGGACATTGGAGACGGCAGGCTCTACGTTGTCACAAACCAGAAATAACTCAAAACAAATTCGGGGGCACTCTACATGGAGTTCCCAACTTTTTATTAGACTAAGTACAAACAATTAAAAAACAAAACAAAACACCACAAACCGGCCACTCACCATCACCCACACCACGGAAGGCAAAAAGAACAACTCTTAAGAATGCAGAGTTGGCAACCTGCTATTAAAATATTTTCTCATTTTGGTCAAGGACAAAGTGAAAACTTTGTCTCAATCCAGCCAGAATTTAGGGATTGCTGACGTAAGAGATGCCAGTGTAACATCAGTAAGACTTGGCAACCAACCGGCCAAGGGGTGGAGAGAGAAAGAGATATTCCACGGGTGTAGCCGCGGGATGGGCCTCAGCACAATCAGGCCTCGCTGACCGGGCTGCGGGGAGCAGGCGGGAGGTCGAGCCAGCTAGGGGTGCCCCGAGCTGGGGCGTCAGTGAAACATTCCCCAGATACAGACGGCCCGGAACTCAGGAGACAGGTCCCAGCTGGCCTGTGGGTTTGAGAACGGTCAGCACAGAAGTGCCATCTGGAGCCACCTAGAGGCAAACGCTCCAGAGGGAGCCCCAGGAACTCTCTTACACCAGCGAGGCCGGCTCCAGGCCCCTGGAGAGGAAGGGACACTTCACATGTAGGTGGCAAAGGGGGGAAAGGGTCAAGGAGGCCAAGAGAAATTCCAGAGACTTAAAAGGAGAAACAAAAAAGGAGAGGCATGAAAACCAGGAGAGAAGAGGGTTTTGGAAAGAGACAGAGAGAGGAGTCGACCAGGAAATCAGCCAGTTGTGCTAGTGAGTCTCCTGCCTAATGGGCAGCCCTTCCCTGTGCGGCCTCGTTAAAAGAGATTTTGTCCAATCCATCTAAAGGGATGAATTACGATCCAATGTAATCTATTGATTTCATTGTGGTAGAACAGACGTAAGATAAGATTTACCAACTTAAAGCGTATAATTCGATAGTGTCAGGTACGTCCTCAGTGTTGTGCAACCGTCTCCACTATCTGTTTCCAGAACTTTTTAAATCATGCCAAACTGAAACCGTGTACCCATTAAACAATTAAACAGAACTCTGTACCCATTCCTCCCTCTCCCCAGTCCCTGGTAATTTCTCTTCTCTCTTCTGTCCCTGTTTATTATTTCAAATATAAAAGGAAGCCAGATGTGCCCTAAAATGTTTTCCGATTTCTTAAAATAACCAAAACTCAGTGGATGAATGAATTGAAAGACAAAACAGAAAAGAGACTAACCAAAAAAATGTAAAAACCCTCAAAAGAGTTGAGTCTTGGCAAATTCTATTCAGGTGACTTGCTTTTGGGCAAACTGACCAGAAGTTATAAAGAGCACTAAATGCTGTGGTAATCCAGAAGCATTTAGACCGTACAAGGCCATTGTATTTGGCAACCGGGAGATTATCGGGACTTTTGAAGAACAACTTTCTTTTTTTGTTTGTTTCTTTTTTAAAGATTTTATTTATTTGAAAGAGAGAGCATGAGAGACAGAGGGAGCACAAGAAGCGGGGAAGGGCAGAGGGAGAGGGAGAAGCAGACTCCCCGCTGGGCAGGGAGCCTGACATGGGACTCTGCGGGATTCGATCCCAGGACCCTGGGATCATGACCTGAGCCGACGGTAGACGCTTAACCGACTGAGCCACCCAGGCGCGCCAAGAACAAGTTTCAATAGAGTAATAGCAGAGGTAAAAATCAGGCTGCAAAAAATAAGGAAAGACCCGGAGGTAAGAAAAGGTAGGCAGAGCATTCTCAGAAAGGAGAAGGTCCTAAAATGACCGCCTAAAAGGAGTATTAACAGGGTCAAGGAAAGACTTGCGCATGTTTTTAGGGTAAAGAAAGGGAACTTATTAAAAAGATTCAGAAGACGGAATGATGTACTCGTTCCCGTTGCGTAGATACTACCTGCCTCCAGTGTACCAGCCACGGTACTCAGGACGCGCTCAAGGGGCTCCCTAGAGTAAGAAACGCAGACGCGGGGGGAGCATATGGGATACAGTGGGAGAGGAGCAGGAATCTGGGCTGTTCCAAGAGGAAATCCTCACCTCTGCCCTGGTGAGGAAGGGAGGGGACTTCCTCAAGGTGAGTGGGGATTCCCTGGGGACACGCACGTGGAGAAGACTCCTGGCAGAACGAGCCTGGACGCCACAAACAGCACCGCCCTTCCTGCAGGGGGGGTGCAGTGGGGTGGGACTGGGAAGCAAGTAGCAGCCCCCACCCTGGACCGCAAGGTGGAGTTCCACCCACTCGTTAGCTAACAAGAAACAGAGCCGCCGCCATGAAACGAAAAACAGGTCAGAGAGGCCCTGCCTGAGCCCCCAAGGGGGTCTTCCAGGCCCGACGCTCTGTGGTTCCACCCCTTTGATCCAAACCCCCAGTCTGCGCGATAAAGTGCCAGCCTATTCGTACGGAGTTGATGTCTCTGCACTTCATGGGCAGAGGGGAGACCGGGCTGCAGGTGCCCACTTGGCGGGAGCCATGCGTGCTTCACCGTGAGGCCCTGTGTGGGTGTCTGGGGCCTTTCACCTGTGTTCACGGACCATGTCCTCCCTTCCCTGGAAGATCCTGAGGCTAGGCCCTGCCATCTCCTCCCTCTCGACTTCCAACAGCCTGGCACGGAGTGAACTCAGCTTTGTTCTCTCCCCAGGGCCGACTGGACAGGCATTGAGCCCCCGCCCTACCAACCCACATTCTATGATGGCTGGCAGCTTCCAGAGCCCTCCAACCAGGTAAGGGGAGTTTCGCAAAGAGCCCTGCTCAAAACCCTGGTTTCTGGCGGCTTCTGCCCTCTCAGGCCAAACCACAGTCACGTGACCACTAAGTGGTAGGTGGGTTCACGGAGGGACCCGGATCTGTGTGGTGGCCAGGCAGGGGAGGAGATATAAGGCCGTGTGTGCAAGTAGATCTGTGGTCTGATACCCCAGCTCCCCACCACCATGCTGGCTGACTCCCTGCTCTTGCTCTTTCTGTGTTTTTCCCTTCAGGCACCCTCAGGATACCAGAGCGCTCCCTCCCTCCGGTAAGCCCTGGGCTCAGTCGGGACTGTATGATTCTGGGGAGGGAGAGGAGGGACTGACCCTGTGGATCTGCGGATTCTACAACTCAGAGACCCTCTGGGCTCACTTTTAGCCAGTCACGTGCTCCCCTACCTTGGGTGAAAAAGCAGTGTTTTATCTTCCCAGACTCCAATCCTTCGTGTTATACGACCTGCACGTGTCTCTGATTTCCCAGAGGTCAGATATAAAGCACTCAGAGGAGAGCTCAGACATAGAAACGTCCACTGCTAGCAGAGTCTTCAGAAATCAGTGACATTTCAGGCCCCTCCTGACTGCAGGAGCCCCCACCCCAAGCCCCGCCTTACACTGACCTGACATTAAACTCTGTGGCAGCCAAACAGTCACCACCAGACTCCAGGCAGGAGACAGCTGGGTCTCTGGGGCTGGGACAGGGACTCAGTCTCTGAGGCTCCATTCTCCAGCCATCCTGACTCTGTGTGTGGTTGGGGGGAAGCCCTGGGTCAGGGAGCACCTCCTACTTTGCTCAAGAGGAGACACGCCGTGGCCCTCAGCCTGGGGACCCCAACCACGTGCCCTCCAGCCCCAGATCTGTCAAGCCAGCTCTGAAAATGCAAGTCCTATATGAGTTTGAGGCCAGGAACCCACAGGAACTGACTGTGGCCCAGGGAGAGGTGCTGGAGGTGAGACACGGGCTTGAGCCTAGAAAAGGAGGTGGTGGTTGGTGGGAGCAATAGGCAGCCTGGCGTTGGTGGTCTGGGTATGGGGCTGCTGGGATGGACGGCCTAGATAGGGAGAAGAAGGCGGGTGGGAGAGCAGGAAGGAAGAAAGCCTTGTTGGCGGGGAGGGGCTGCCAGGTGTGGACAGAGGCTCGGGTGACTGTGGTAGTGACTCTTGGCAGGTCCTGAACCAGAGCAAGCGGTGGTGGCTGGTGCAGAATGAGAAGGGACAGAGCGGCTACATTCCCAGCAACATCCTAGAGCCCCTACAGTCGGGGGCCTCCAGGAGCCAGAGCCAGTCGCCTTCTCGGGTACTACTCAGCCTAGACTATCCAGAAGCTATAAGTCGGGGGTGGGAGCAGGAAGGATTCAATGACAAGTGGAGGAGACAGTCCTGGTTCAAGTTCATCGGTATGATCACGGGCTTACTGTGCGCCAAGTTTATCATGGGGCCAGAGCAGAGAACAAGCCTTGTCCCCACCAGATAAGCAAACCATGCAGTGAGAGAAGAGATTTGACGGGAGCCCAGAGCGGAGGCCTGGATGAAGGGGGCTGTGGGTAGAAATGAGATGAGATGGCCTCTTACCCTCAGCTCCCCTGACTCTAGGCTCCAATGCTTCGACTTAGCTCGACGCCTGAGGAGGTCACAGCCTGGCTGCAGGCCGAGAACTTCTCCACCATGTAAGTGCCTACCCACAGAGGACATGTCGGGAGAACCTCTTTGAAGGACTCAGATAATAGCCAAGGAAAGCCAGAGACCCAGAACATACGGGGTACAGAAGAGACGCGCACCCCCTTCTGCTGAGTTAGAGAGAGCAGAAGAACGGGTGTGTCCATGCCCCTGCTGGAGCACTGAATGAGGAGCCTCTGCCTTGGGGAAGAGAACAGGCTCCCCGGGAACCCGGGAGGAACTTCAGCTGCCAGCCACCCCTTCCCACCACAAACTTCTCTTCCAGGGCATTTCTCTATTCAAACCCAGGAGTCCTGAAATTGGTTTACGCCAACATGCATATCTTACTCCTTCACCGCCAGAGCCCCTATTCCCTGAATTCTCCTGTAACCCCAGCCCCCAAGCCCCAACAACTCCTCATCCAATACTCCAGAATATACCAAGGCCCAGAGAGGCAGGCGCAAGTCCTTCCGCTCTCCCGCTGACCGCGCCTGCTGTTTCCGTTCCCAGCACGGTGAAGAGCCTCAGATTCCTCACAGGGAGCCAGCTGCTTCACATGAGACCCGCGGAGCTACAGATGCTGTGTCCACAGGAGGCCCCACGGGTCCTGGCACGGTTAGAAGCCGTCAGAAGGATGCTGGGGGTGAGGACACCCTGGGGCCCTGACCCCCACAGGAAATGCAGGATGCTCCCCGGGTGGGAGGGAGAATGCCAGGTGGACAAGCCCGCAGGCCCAGCCCTGGGCTAGAACGGAGTGCGGCAGGTACAGGAGAGTCCCCCCAGAGGCTCGACTTCACGTGCTCGGGCAGGCCTGGAGGCTCCAAACAGACTGTTGGCACGAGCCCCGGGGATCCCTCGCCGGGCACCTGCCTCACCTCAATCCTTTTCTTCCCTCAGATGAGCCATTAGGCACCCACCCAGACACCTCTGAGACCAAGACCCTGTCACAACAAGCAAGATGGCAGATCTGATACTTTTGGGAGCCCTGAAAAATCCGCTCTCGTGTCCCCAGTTTGCAGCGAACCCCACACCCCAGCTCGCACAGCAAAGAGGATGAGCAAGCCCAGAGGTTGAGAGCCCTCCCGAGTTATCACCTATTTATTGTATCTCTTTCCTAAGCCTGGAGCACTTAGGCTAGATCTGTCAGGACTCCGTCCAGTCCCTCTCTTCCCGTCCAGTCCCTCTCTTCCCCAATAAAAGCAGCTTCGAGCTTGGTATGTGCCTCTTTGCAGCTTCTTCCGGGCCTGATGGGGGCCAAAGGCAGGGAGGCAGGAAGAGGGGGGGCCCTGGGCATGGAACAGCAGCCCCCCCTGCCCACCCGTGGGCCAGGCTCTTGGAAGGTGAGCGGGGATTCCCACGGCAAAGCTGGAGCTGAGAGAATTAGAGAACTGGGGCCCAAGCTCTCCGTACTCTCTTAACAAACTCCCAAATGAGGCTCTGCTCGCCGTCTTTCTCCTTCTGGGCACACTGCTCCCGGTATGTCCCAAGGCACCCAGGAAGGCTGAGGTACAAGTCTTCACGAGGAAAAGAGTACTCGGGCTGACAGCGGTTGGTTTGGATCACCCTGGCCGAGGAGCCAGAGAAGCACGAACAAACACGTCAGCTGCTCCAGGCTCGACTTGGCAACTTGCCTCTTCTACTACGACAGTGGTCCTCTCCTGTCGGGTGAGCCAACCCTGAGCTCCCTCCTCCCCCCAGCTTGTCTCTTTAGTGGCGGCGCATAGGGAACATTGGACTGCAAGCTGAAAGTCTACCAATCGGCTGTTTGAACTGTAGTAAAGTCACTTCACACTCTGGGTCCCTATTTTCCCAAAGTTAGTTAAGGGAAGGCTTTGGACTGTTTGTGGCTTCTAATATTTAGTATACACAGTCTTTTTAAGTCTCATAACTGTCATGGACTCTCCTCCCTACAGAACAGAGGTTATACTTTTATTGATTTCGGCTACAGAGAAGGCTTGATGTGCCTGTGATCAATGGCCCCCCCCCCAAGTGTTCTTAAGATGTTCCCCTAAGTCTCTCTTTTGTCTAGCTCCAGAATATCCTATTTTTGGACTGCCTGTGCCATTCCCTCAGATGCCTGGCTTCTGAAAATCCCCTCTCTTAGTTGGTCATACTGAATAGGAAAGCCAAAGCTTTCCTTCCCAAAAGAGAAAAAAGGTAAGACTCTTAGAGTCTGACCGTCAAGGGGCAAAGTTAACCCAGAAAAGTTAATTTCTTGGGATGAGGACAGGAGATATTAAGCCATCACCTTTTGGGGCTTCATAGAGCTGAAGGAATCCTAGACACAGGGAAAGACTTCAGGACCCGGAAAAAAAAAAAAAAGTGTTTTAGCACAGGGCTCCCCAGATTTTCCAGCAAAGACTGAAACGAGATGAGGGGCTGCCAGGACATCTGAGCTCAGTGGAACTGGCAGAGGTTATGCTAGTAGACAGACCTAGATTTGAATCCCAGGCCACCCATGAGAACTGAAGCTTAGAAAAGCAACGTAACCTCTCCAGGCATCGCTTATCTTCACAAAATGGGCATAAAACCTATTTCACAAAATTGTTATGAAGCTCGAATTGAAATGTCAGCCAACCTATATGAAATCCTTAGGTTCTTGCTCGACCTATCGTAGGTGTTCAAAACATATTCATCTTTGGGGGCGCCTGGGTGGCTCAGTCGGTTAAGTGTCTGACTTCAGCTCAGGTCATGATCCTGGGGGTCCTGGGATGGAGCCCCAAGTGGGCTCCCTGCTCAGAGGGGAGTCTGCCTCTCCCGTTCCCTCTGCCCCTCCCCCTGCTCGTGCTCTCTCCCTCCCCTTCTAAGTAAATAAAAATCTTAAAAAAACAAAACATGTTCATCTTTTACCTCAGGTTAATTTGTGACTGGCTTTTTGTTATCTTGGAAGAGAAATCCAGGCATCTGAAGTCATACGGCCCTATGCGTTTGCACTTTTTTCCTTCTTCGTTTTAGTGAGGTGTCCTTGTAAAAAGTCCCAACCTGGCTTCAGCAAGCTAAGGGGGAAATGCGATTGCCCACACGCGGGCTAGGGGGCTGGAGGCTCAGTGCCCTGAGTGGCCATGCCATGCCGTGGAGGCCAAGCGAAAACTCCTGAGCAGCTGCCTTCCCACCACCCTCGACAATAGCAATTTCCCGGTGGTCGAGAGTCCCAGCCCCTCTATCCACAGCAAAATGAACAAACCTTTCAGAACTGCAAAAGAAAAAAAAAAAGGAAGAGAGTTTTATTCGAGCCCAAGTGAGGACAGCTGCCGGGATACACAATCTTCACAAAGAAGCAAGTCCTCCTGAGAAGGAATGTTCACTACAGGGTTATATACGGGTTTTTGTTGCATCAAGAGTTAAAAATCATCATGATGAAGGACATTTCAGAAAAATCACAGACTTTAGCTTATGCTTTTAATATGTGCAAGGGTACAGGCTTCAGAGCTATGAGAACAGAACTTAGGGAGACGTTTACTCTTATCTTTAGTTTGAAATGTTTCTTTTAGGTTATTTGCTAACAGACGAACAATGTGTGCTCGGGGCAGAAATAGAGCCCATGCTCTGAAGTTCGGGAAGTCATTCTGACCTTGGTAACAGTAGAGCTTCTCTGGGAGCCCAGGAGCAGGGCCCACAAACATTGAAAGTTGAAATTTTCCTTTATCACCTGTTGGTGCTTGCCCATCTCCCCACCCCGCCCCCAACATAGTTACAACAGGAATCTCACCCTCCAGGGATTCACCAGGGCCCTCACTGCCTGGGTTGTTGGTGCTCCTCTTACCCTGACTGGCACTATTAACCACCAGAGCGCTGCTCCACCACTGGGGAGCGCAAAGCCCTAAACCAAGCGGCCTCTGCCGCCGCCCAGCCTCCAAGCCCGGAGGCTGCAGAAACTGCCCGGCGCCATTCCTGCGGACTCACGGAGGGAGAGGACGAAGATGGGTGGGGGCGGAGTCAGAGCGCTCGCGTTGGCCCCGCCTACTTACGTCGGGTATAAAGCCCCGCCCGTTCGCGGTTTATCCCCAGTGCTCGAAGGCAAGGAAGTAGCGTCATCATGTCGTTGTCCAAGTCGACCATGGTTCTGGGTTACTGGGATATTCGCGGGGTGAGTGCCGTCTCGACCGCCGAGCCGCTGGGTCAGGGAGACGGTCGCGGAGGCGACCGGGGGCTCAGGGTCAGCAGTCTCTGAGAGCAGGGGCGATACTCCAGAGCCCGCCGTCCCTCGTCACGGCGCAGTCCGCCCCAGCCAAGCTCCCCAAACGCGGAGACCGACGCCGCCTGGCCTCTGGGATCGCCGCCGGGCCCGGGAGAGGGCCGAGGACAGCAAGCCGCCGGGGCCGATCACGGGGGGAGGGGGGCCGCTTAACGACCGCCTTGGCAGGATGCACGGTCTTGGCAGCCCCGGGCAGGGGGACGTTGGCGGGCGGGGGTTGGGGGCCGGTGGACGCTGCGCAGGCGCTGACGGCGGGTCTTTCCTCCCCCAGCTGGCGCACGCCATCCGCATGCTCCTAGAGTTCACGGATACATCCTATGAGGAGAAACGGTACACGTGCGGGGAAGGTAATGCGTCCCGTGTCCGTGATCCCATGTCCAGTGCTAAGCCCCCCGGCCCTCCAACTGTCCCTGTGGTCTTCTGCCCGAGGGAGGCATCACGCCTAAATCGGGTGGGACGTCTGCCCCAGTCACCCGGGAGCCCCCTCCTGTGTCCCGTGTGGGGAGAGATGAATACATCCTTTATCTAGCTGGGGATCCTCCCTCTGCCTCCGTCCAACCACGTGTGAACCCTTTACTAAATAGGCCTGGAGAGTAAATGGTTAACCTTGGGGTCCTGGGAATGTGAGGTATTAGGATCTGGTTATTTCTTTAGATCTTTCCACTCTCTTCAGGCAGGATGTTAAGGAGGTTGGGTCCCACTTCATTCTGTTACAGCTCCGGACTATGATAGAAGCCAGTGGCTGGATGTGAAATTCACGCTTGACCTGGACTTTCCTAACGTAGGTGGCTGTAGGAGAAGAGGGGGCAGAAGGGAAGGCCATCAAGAATATCCGTGCTGCTTTCCTCTCTGGTCTAGGGGGACCTAGAATGTGGGCTCTTAACCTGGATAAAATAAAATTGAAGGGTGCCCGAACTTGAACAGAGTAAAAAAGTTATTCTCATTTCCACTAACGAAAAGTGAATGATTCCGTCCTTGTGATTATAGGTAATAAGTGACATTGGTTATTAAACATGCCTGTGACCTTGTCACTAGTAGAAATTGGGTATTTTCATATTATATTACATGCGTGGCAGACCTTGTACATAAATATTAGTTAACGTGCATCATACTTCGAAATTATGATTGTTGTTACACCTGCTTGTTATTTAACTCATTAATAGGCACCTATTACTCTATGATAATTTTGTTTCTTTAATGCTTTATAAATTGTGAAAATATATGTGATTTGCTTTATGCATTTAAAAATCTTATTCTGACAAAGGGTCCATAGCATGCACATACACATACACACACACAGAGACTAAGAACGCTGGTCTAGAACCAGGTGAGGACCCAATCGCTCCTTTCTACTAATTTTCTTCTTCCTCCTAACACAGCATCTTCTCTCTACTGTTCACTTCCCTGCAAGTCTCAAATTCCCCAGGAGAGAGAGGCAGGGAGGCAAGAGAGAGCTGGTTGTTCATCTGACCTGTCCTTTTCCTTCCAGCTGCCCTACCTCATGGATGGTAAGAACAAGATCACCCAGAGCAATGCTATCTTGCGCTACATCGCCCGCAAGCACAATATGTGTGAGTGGGGCAGGGCCAGCGAGGGAGGCCAGGCTGGCTGTTCTCCGCAGGAGGTGGATAATTCCAAGGGTGATTTCTCATCCTTCGGCCTATAGGTGGCGAGACTGAAGAAGAAAAGATTCGAGTGGACATCATGGAGAACCAAATCATGGATTTCCGCATGCAGCTGATACGACTGTGCTACAGCCCTGACCTTGTGAGTCTCCTTAGCAGGCGGGCATCGAGGAGAAGGCACGTTTAGAAACCCCGGGGTTCATTCTGCTCCATTCTGCTACTTCTGCTTTCCCACCAACCCAGTCTGTCAGAAATGGGGGGGGGGGGTCCATTTGTCCTATAACTCTGGTGTTGGCCCCTCTTCCTTTCTGTCCTGCCACCCCTACTAAAGGCAGTAAGAGGGAGGCACATGGAGAAGGGGACCCCTAAGCATCCCTCACTGGCCCATGCCCTGACTAGCTCTGAAGATGGCGACAGCTGTTCTCTCTCTCCCTCTCTTTTTCCCCTCTCTCCCAGGAAAAACTGAAGCCTGAGTACTTGGAACAGCTACCTGGACAGCTGAAACAGTTCTCCTTGTTCCTGGGGAAATTCTCATGGTTTGCAGGAGAAAAGGTAGGAAGAAAGGAAAGGGGGAAGATGCCTTTCTGTCTCCCAGTATTCCTGAACTCTGCAGACCTGACCGTCTTATTGTTCCCTAGCTCACCTTTGTGGATTTCCTCACCTATGATGTCTTAGATCAGAACCGTATGTTTGAGCCCAAGTGCCTGGATGAATTTCCAAATCTGAAGGCTTTCATGTGCCGTTTTGAGGTGATGCTGCCTGCCCCTTTCCCTTACAGAAACACTCACAGGCTCCCCTGGTCCCCAAGGGACCCCACTGTGGTAGATTCTTTCTCAACACCAGCATTTGCATAAAGGGATCCATGGTTGGACACTTCTAAACCTTCAAGTCTTGGGAAGGTTCTGGCTTCTACACCCTAAAGGCACTGTCTACGTGAAACGATGGCCAGGGCAGGGAGGGATCGTATAGAGACAGGCAGCACGTCAATGTCCCCGGTTTGGGATGGGTCTGGTGGACTGAGTTAGAGTCTTTATCAGGTGTGGTGTGCTTGCCCTTCAGGCTTTGGAGAAGATCGCTAACTACATGCAGTCCGACCGCTTCCTGAAGATGCCCGTCAACAACAAGATGGCCCAGTGGGGCAACAAGAGAATCTGCTGAGCGGGAGGTGGACTCGCCCTGCTTGTTTTATTCCATCCTGTCCCTAGGGGGCGCGGACTCTCCTCTGCTCTTTTCAATAAACAGCATTCAGGCTACTGGGGTCCAGCTGCATTTATCTGTTTCACCCACCCGCCACCTTCCTTCTGGCAACCACCAGTTCTCTGTATTTAAGTCTGGTTGGGGGTTGTTTCATTTCTTTTGTTTTGGTTTTTAGATTCCACAAAATGTAAAATCTTTCTCTGTCTGACTTATCTCACCTAGTATAATACCCTCGACGCCCATCCATGTTGTCACAAACGGCAAAATCTCTTCTTTTACGTGGATATATCATATTATGTATATTATATATTATATCCTATGCATTGTATATACATACCACATCTTCCTTATCCATTAATCTGTTGATGGACACTTGGGTTGCTTCCACATTTTATTGTAAATAATGCTGCTAGAAACAGGGGTGCATGTATCTTTTCAAATTAGTGGTTTTGTTTTCTTCTGGAAAATACCCAATAGTGGAATTATTGGATCATATGCATTTCTATTTTTTTAACTTTTCGAGGAAACTCCATACTGTTTTCCACAGTGGCTGCACCAGTTGACATTCCCACCAAGGGTGTGCAAAGATCCCCTTTTCTCCACATCCTCACCAACACTTGTTATTTCTTGTCTTTTTGAGTCTAGCCATTCTGACAAGTGTGAGGCATTTCCCTGATGATGAGTGATGTCAAGCACCTTTTCATGTGTCTTTCGGCCATCAGGATGTCTTTTTTTTTTTTTTTTTTTAGAGACGGAGGGGAGTGTATTCATATATTACTATGTAAGAGAAACCAAGGAGAAGTGAACTCCTCTGGAGTCTTAATTGGTACCATGCTCCATCTGCAAAGTCTCTAAGTAGTTTCCAGCCTTAGACAGTGAGCTGAGGGCCAGACTGCTGTCCCTGGTGGACCAGAAGACAAAGATCTCTCTCTGGAGGGGAAGAGGGCCTGAATGGCCAGGGGATGTCAGGAGGGCAGCCTGAGGAGGTGTGAGACACACAGTATTAAGTAGGTGGTTTCAACCCCTGCTGGCAGTAGTTAGGTATCTAGGGCCGTATCTTGGGTATGGAGAGCCATTGGCCAGGAGAGGTACAAAGGTGGAGTTTTCTCTGTGACCCATGAACTACTGATATGAATTTCTATAGTGTGAGTGGGTGAAGTGTGCCCTAAGGGAAGGGAAGACTTCGTGGATTTAGGAAAGGCCAGAGGAGTTGAGAATGCCTCTGTCACTAGATAGAGGATCTGACCAGAAGTCAGAAAGGGAATGAATGATTTATTGCTGTGTAACAATATTACCACCAATTTAGCGGCTGAAAACACACTATCTCACGGTTTCTGTGGGTGAGGAGTCCGGGCACATCTCTACAGGGTCCTCTGCTTCAAGGGGCTCATCTGAAAGCCGCAGTCGGTGTGTCAGCTGGGGCTATGACCCCCTCTCAAGGCTCAGCTGGAGGAGGATCTGCTTCTGAGACACGAGATCGCTGACAGAATTTGATTCCTTATGACGTGTTGGACAGAGAGAGGGCTTCGGGTTGTTGCTGACTGTCAGCTGCGGGCCACCCTCAGTTTCTCGGAAAGAGGCCTTCTTGCTTCATCCACACCAGTAAAAGGGAAAGTCTCCTGGGAAGACAATGCTACAGCCCTGTGTAATGTAATCGTGGAAGCCACATCCCCTCCCCTTTGGGGTCCTCTAGTAGAAGCAGATCTCCGGTCCCACCCACACTGAAGGGGAGAGGATTTCTCACAAGGGCGTGGGTACCAAAGGGTGGGATTATGGGGGACCGTCTGTTCACCACAGGGAAGAAGGCAAGAAAACAGGAAATTGGCCTTGCGGTCCTCTGAGAGGAGACTCCCGGGAAAGGTGACCGAAGACAGTGACAAGGCAGCGAGAAGGGCGAAGTTTAAAAAGCATAGGTCTGCGAGGAAACGGATTTCACGTGAATTCCAGGTAGATAATGGATGATTCACTGTTCCAACGGTGTTCCAACTTTCCCTAGTTATTATGTTTGTTAGTGAAAATCCACTCAACAGTTATGCAAAACCAGTGACCTTACTGGCCCAGAAAGCTGGGAAGGCCACTGAGAGGAAGAGATCCGTTCTAGGGTGTGTGGTTCCCACAGGCTCCAACCCACCACCAAGACTGACTCTAACACAGGCCAGGAAGAGACTACTGTCACCATGGTGGCCTCCAAGCCAGGAAGGGAAGTGGATGCCCTCTCAGCCCAGAGGCACAGAGTCCACACACACGTTGAGAAATTAGTCTGCCAGCGATGGGGTTGGGCAGGGAACCTTCATAAGAGCTTTCAAACAAAAACAAAAACTTGTGATGGGTGCCTTAAATGTGGTGGGGCAGTTCTCCCAAAGGAATTTGGGAAATTCATTTGCATTCATTGATGAAGGCTGAGCAACTGGCCTAAGGCACTCCCATTTCAGACAGAAATAGCTTATACGATTCAAGAAAAATGAGTTGTAGAGTTATTTCATTAATGGGATGAGTAGCCTAGGGGACACTGATGTGTGTGGATGGCTCTGGCTTGACAGCCAGCTCGAGGGCCTGTGAGAATGTCTGCACTTTTGCACAGAAATTACACATTCCTTGTCCTTCATCTGCAGGACAAGGTGGGTCATTGAGCCACACCAGCAAAAGGGATTTAGGGAGTTCAGATGGATGGTAGCGAGGAGAGAAGGAATGGACCGTTAGTGGTGATTTCTCTAATGTGCAAAGGTGCTCATGTCCCTCCCCTGCTTTAATTATCCTTCATAATCTGACCTCTGTTTCCTTTCCAGCTACGTCTCTGGGCTTGTTCCTGTCCCTGCCCCTGAGCACTGGGTGCCAGCCTTGCTGAATTCCCTAGGGAGAAGCAAGCCTCTAGAGTCTGGAGGCTGCCAGTTTAGAGATCCTGGCTCTGCCCCAGTAAACTCCGGCCTCCTGTGCCTCAGTGCTTTCTCCCATAAATGAACCCTCCCTCACTGGGTTGTTAGGAGAATGAAGCTGATATTTCTAGAGCACTCAGAACAGACCAATGTTTTATACTTTATGAATATAAAGTATATATAAAATATAATTTATATTTATGAATATGAATTATCCAAAAGTACCATGTTCTCTTTTATCTCCGCGCTTTTGTACTTGCAGTTCCCTCTGCCTAGAAGGCTTTTGCTCCAGCCCTGCCTGCCTAATGCCCATTCATTCATCTTCTACGGTAAGCTTAGAAGTCACTGCCTCTGGAGGCCACATCCGACATGAAGCATGAGTAAGAAATAAACATATATTAAACCCCTGATGGAGTGCTGGGTGGCTCAGTTGGTTAAGCATCTGCCTTCAGCTGAGGTCATGATCCTGGAGTCCTGGAATCGAGTCCCGCAGCAGGCTCCCTGCTCAGCAGGGAGTCTGCTTCTCCTTCTGCCCATTCCCCTGCTTGTGCGCTCACTCTCAAATATATACAATTTAAAAATCTTTAAAAAACAAAAACAAAAAACACTGAGGTTTGGTTGAAGACTGACAGTTGTCCACCTCCCCCAGGCAAATTTAAATGCACTTATTTTATTTCATTTTTTTTTAAAGATTTTATTTATTTATTCGACAGAGATAGAGACAGCCAGCGAGAAAGGGAACACAAGCAGGGGGAGTGGGAAAGGAAGAAGCAGGCTCATAGCAGAGGAGCCTGATGTGGGGCTCGATCCCATAACGCCGGGATCACGCCCTGAGCCAAAGGCAGACACTTAACCGCTGTGCCACCCAGGCGCCCCCTAAATGCACTTATTTTAAATATCTCTTCCCTTAGGATTTGATGTTTTCTTCCATCAACTTACCACACTGAACTCTAATTGCTTGTTCAAATGTCTGTCTCTGCCTCTAAACGATAAGTTGCCCGAGAGCAGGGACTGTGTCTTAAGCAAATTTTTATATTTAGGGCTTGTATGGAGCCCAACACAAAGCAGGCGCTCACAATGCCTTCATTCCACTCTGTCTTAATGAGAATCGGAAGGAGAAAGGGAGTTTGTTTCAAGTAAGTGCTTAATGCTCTCAAAAAACTTTTTCACATTCTCTTCTCTTCTGGAAACACGGAACGGCCTGTTCGTAAAAAAAGGGAGATAATGTCTGGGTAGAAGTGCTTAAAGTCAGGACAAAAGTTCAGGTTCAAGGAGATCCCAAGGATCAGCAAAGAGCTCCAAGCATGGAGAGTGGGTTTTATGATTTCAGAGTCCAGCTTGTTCCTTGCTTAGGCCAAATTGGAACGGAACAATTCTTTCTTTCTTTTTTTTTTTTTTAAGATTTTTATTTATTTGTTTGAGAGAGAGAGAGAGAGCTCACAAGCGGCAGGGGGAGGGAGAAGCAGGCTCCCTGCTGTGGAGCTTAATACAGGGCTCCATCCCAAGACCCTGGGCTCGCGATCTGAGCCAAAAGCGGACGCTCAACCAACGGAGCCACCCGGGCATGCGTGGAATGGAACATTTCTGAAAGCCAGCAGGGATAGGCTGTCAGTGTTCTTTCGGCATTTTCAATGGAAATAATTACAGGTGGCGCATGTGGGATTTAATCCAGAAGAAAAGATTAAATGGATATGTGTATATTTGAATTTCAAGTAAATAAGGCAGAGGGAGAAGCACGCTCCCCGCTGAGCAAGGGGCCCAATGTGGGGCTCGATCTCAGGACCCTGGGACCATAACCTGAGCCGAAGGCAGACGCATAACCGAGTGAGCCACCCAGGAGCCCCTGTCTTCTGTATCTTTGAAACGTCCTTCCTACAGGTGGGGAATTTCTCATGTTTTAAGTCCCATCTCCTCACGGTAGAAGACTGCCAATTGACTCTTGAGATCCGTCTCCCCAGCTTCTGTTCTCAGACCCTCCATTTCTGCCGGCACATTACTTCTTAGGCGAAAGATGTCATTTCCAACCTGATGAAGTTCTGGCCAGTGAAGTATAAATGGAAGTGTTATACTTTACTTCCAGAAAGTTTCCTCAAGAGGTTGCTCAAGAGCAACCCCCATTCCTCTTCCTTCCCCCTGCTGTTTGGAATGCAGATGTGGTGGGGGCTCTAGCAGCCATTAGGGGCCATGAGGTGACATAAAGAATGGACACCCTATGCTGAGAATGATGGAGGATAAAGTTAAGCTAGGTCATCAAGGCTACGATGAAGCCAACATCACCAGTGTTCACCTGGCTACCTCCAGACCTTTTTTTTATTTTTTGCATGAGAAGTAAACCATTTAAGCCACTGTTATTATCTAGTTATATACAGCAGAACTTAATCCTAATTAATCCGATTGCTTTTCCAGCCCCTCCTTGTAGCTGTAGACCCAGGTTCTGTTAACTGCACACAGGGGTGCAGGGTTTCAGTTCTAAAGAAGCAGGTGCTGAGAATTTATTTTCTGGCAAGGATAGGCGTGGAGGGGTCAGGGTTTTAGAGGCAGCAGTGGTGAGACATTGGCCACATGTCAGGGGGTAGGAGCTCCTGTGTCTGCACCCAGCAATGGCTGTGAGGCTTTCTCTAGAACAATCTCACATGTGGTTAGGCACATTTCCCGGCTACCCAGCTTCCAAGGCCAACTCACTGGCCCTCTCAGGGAGTCAGTGAGCAACCTGATACCTCTAATAAATCATTTTCCTGTTTCAGCAACAAGGAACCCTAAGGGACATGGCACTCCCCTTAGGTTTAATCAAAAATCAAGATCTTGTGTTTCATATCTTAAACTCTATCCTACCTGTTTTAAACCACTGGCGGAAA
This sequence comes from Ursus maritimus, assembly GCF_017311325.1. Lineage (NCBI taxonomy): Eukaryota > Metazoa > Chordata > Mammalia > Carnivora > Ursidae > Ursus > Ursus maritimus. The sequence continues at coordinate 13,996,643 of NW_024423564.1, forward strand.
CCCAAGATTTCTCCTGGATTTGAATTTAACCTTTATCCTCACTTTTCTGGGTGTGGGAGTGACTATAGTTGGCCAACAAAATCCATTCTTCTGTCAAAATCGGGGTCTACCCTCACGACCAGGCATAGCCACGCAGCTGAAGCTCATGAGTGGAATGTGCATGGTTGTACCGCGTGCGATTTCTGCCTCCCTTGCGTAATGGGAACTTGCTTCCCTGGGTGTTCTCTTTTCCTTCCCCTGTCCATGATACAGCTACGCCACACCGTCAGGAAAGGCAGGGCCACAAAATGAAAGGTGCCTGAGTCCCTGGATAATTTCACAGAGCTGGGTTACCTCACCAGCCTGGCCCATTCCCCATGAAACGTGAAATGAGAATCAACTTCCATGTTCTAGAAGCGGCTGTCTTGGGGTCTCTACCACCTTTATCTTTCTCTGCTGCCAAAATGATAATGGAGAAATACTAAGCAGGGAACTTGTAATTAACAGCAAGTGATTACAGATCCACGCTGAGCCACCCATGCAGGCAGCCGTGGGCTCAGAGTGTGTCTGGGTTCCCCATTCTAGAATGGGAAATGCCAAGGAATCCCAAGTCTTGGGGCCTCTGCTAGATCCTAGCCACAATAAAATAATCTTTTTTGGTTACCTCAGTTTGCAGTATATACATTCTACCACTTTAAAATGCACTGTTTTGGAGCGCCTGGGTGGCTCAGTCATTAAGCGTCTGCCTTCAGTTCAGGGCATGATCCCGGCGTTCTGGGATCGAGCCCCACATTAGGCTCCTCCGCTGGGAGCCTGCTTCTTCCTCTCCCACTCCCCCTGCCTGTGTTCCCTCTCTCGCTGGCTGTCTCTCTCTGTCAAATAAATAAATAAAATCTTTAAAAAAATAAAAGAAAAAAAAAGAAAATGTACTGTTTTACTTTTATGATTTTGACCATGTTTAGAAAATTGCTTTCATTTGCAACTCTCTTTGTTATCACATCTTCCCTCTTTTTAAAGGACTGAGTTATTCTGTTCTTTTCTTCAATAATCACCTTTTTCTTTCTTTTTCTCTTTCTTTCTTTCTTTCTTTCTTTCTTTCTTTCTTTCTTTCTTTCTCTCTCCCTTCCTTCCTTCCTTCCTTCCTTCCTTCCTTCCTTCCTTCTTTTCTTCCTTCTGCCTCTTTCTTTCTTTCTTTCTTTCTTTCTTTCTTTCTTTCTTTCTTTCAAGTAAAGTCTACCCCCAAATGGGTCTTGGACTCATGACCCTGAGATCAAGAGTCACATTCTCTACTGAGCCAGCCAGGTGCCCAGATAACCACCTTTTTTATTTCAAATGTTAACATTAAAGCTTTCATATAGCTATGCCCTTTTAATCTGAGTTTCTGGATCAGGAGTCGGGAAACTACAGCCACCTGTTTTTGAATTTGTGTTGGATTACATCCCTACCCATTCATTGATGTATTATCCATGGCTGCCTTCCCCCTAAGTTGGGGGCGGTCATCCAGGGGAGGTGACTGCTAGTTGACTCATAAGCTGGACCCCAGCAATCAGAAACTCCTCAGTCCCCATCCCTGGAAGGTGCCTCCCATTGCCTTCTCTGCTCCCAAAGGCTGCCCCAAGGACATAGTCTTCAGATAGTGATGTGATGTTGAGACCATCTGGATGGTACACAAGACTGAACCCAGTTAAGGCCTCTGTATCAACTTTTTTAAGGTCTGATAGCTGGGTGTGGAGATCTCCTCATCACATGATAAGTTCCCATGCTTAGTAAATCTGCCACCTACCAAACTGGAATGACCTGCTTCTTCTGTCCGTGCTTGCCCTCCTAGTACTGGGGGCCGTCTCAAATTACATCTGGGAAGTTCCCAAGGAGCTTGCAAACTGAAAGACCACAGTGCTAGAGGTAACTGTAACCGAGACCACATGGCCCACAAAGCCAAAAACATGCATGATCTAGCCCTTTACAGAAAACGCCGGCCAACTCCTGTTCTAGGTCTGGATCTATTTTACTCTGTTTTAATAGTTTTGTTCTCTCTGCTTATCTTTTAACTTAATGTCACTCCTAATTTCTTTTTTTTTTTTAAAGATTTTTTTTTTATTTTTTTATTCGACAGAGAGACAGCCAGCGAGAGAGGGAACACAAGCAGGGGGAGTGGGAGAGGAAGAAGCAGGCTCATAGCAGAGGAGCCTGATGTGGGGCTCGATCCCATAATGCCGGGATCACGCCCTGACCCAAAGGCAGACGCTTAACCGCTGTGCCACCCAGGCGCCCCATGTCACTTCTAATTTCTATTACTTCTTTCATTTTTATTCGTATCCCTTCTCATTCTATTGAGATATGTATGTTGACCAAGAGGCAGAGCTGAAATAAGACAAAAGCATGTGTTTGGGGTCTCAGAGTTTAATTGGGGGAGCACAGATGTGGGTAGCAACCCCAATTGTATTCCCCTGGGGGACAAAATTCAAAGGTTTTAAAAGACATTTGTAGGGGGGCGCCTGGATGGCTCAGTCGGTTAAGCATCGGGCTGGCTGCTGCTCAGGTCATGATCTCAGAGTGGTGAGATGGAGCCCAGTGTGGTCACGGCTGCCTCGCATGCTCAGTGGGGAGTCTGCTTCCCCTCTCCCTCCCCCTCTGCCCCTTCCCCCACTTGCACACACACACACACACACACACACACTCTCTCTCTCTCTCTCAAATGAATAAATAAATCTTTCAAAAAGAAGATATTTGTATGTGTTGTTTACAAAGAATTGTGATTGGTGTCGGTGGCAGAAAACTAATCTTGGCCGAATGTAATTGGTTTGCTAAGGCCATTACTGAGCAAGCTCTCTCTCTCTCTCTCTCTCAATTTCTCTCTCTTTTCCCCCCTCTGGCACCAGAGTTTAGGACTTTTAACTTGTCCCAAGTTGCTGAAGCAAAAATCATGATAAAACATTCTGCTTTCTTTTACATCCCCCAACACAAAAAAAGCAAAACCAGAACTATTTGTAGGAAAACAATGGTTTTGTACATGGGAAGAAACAACATAAATTCAAAACTTACGGATAAGGATTAGCTCTATCACTCATCTCTTTAAAAAGTTCATATATCCACTCAAAACCAGCAGGGTATCCCCCTTGAAGTGTTATCTATACGAATTTCCAAAGAAAGTTGCAGGCATTTGGGCGGGGTCCTTGGAATATTTGCAATGTGGCCCAGTTCAAAGTTCAAGGTTTCATTCATGAGGATGCACATAAGGTCCATCTCCTTAATAGCCTCCTGGCCACTTCTGAAAACCCCTTAACGTAAGCGATTCCATGTCCTTTCACCTTCCACAGTTGTGACGCGCGGAGGAAGGGTTTCCCAAGCAGGGAGAGCACCCAGGGAAGGGTGACCGTGTGTAGGCTGCCAGGACCCCACACTATCAGTGCACTGCCCAAGCCCTGAGAGCCCCCGGACCGCAGCACAGTACTTACTGCGAGCTTCCAGAAGGCACTCCAGGAATGCTGCGTTAAGGAGGGACCCAGGCACAGAAGGGCCTCTCTCTGTCTGTAGAGACCCCATGCTGAGGCACGGAAGTGTAGGAAGTAAATAGAAATAAGCAAGAATCCTTATAATCCTACGTGTCCCTTTTCTTGGCGCCATACAGACATCCTGATCCAACGAGCTGGCACAACAGACACCGGAAAAGGGAACTCCCATGTCCCCAGACACGCTCGGTCCCGAATCCAACGGACAGAAGGGAAAACACACAAGCCGGTCAGGGTAAGTAAAGGCTTTACTGGGGATCAGGCAGGGCTGCGCAGGGACCACCCTGGGGGAGCCAGGCCGGCACTCCAGGCCATATGGGGCTTCGGGGCAGCGCGGGGGCGCTCGGGGCTGAGGCCGGGAGTCCAGCCCAGCTCCTGCAGGTAGAGCAACGACAGAGAGCAGAATGGTCTGGGTGGATTTAGGGCAGGAGGGATAACACCGGTGTTGACGACAAAGGGTCAGGATGAAGACAGGGTTGGGAGGGAGAAAGAGTGGCCCATAGGGGTTTCATGCGGACAAAGGAACGTCACAAAGGACGAAGAAGCAAGACAGCTGTTCGAGGACACACAGGAAGCCCAGCTCTGGCTCCTGGCTGGCATCTGCTCCGACACAGCCCTACTTGTTGCCCCACACGGCGATCTTTAGAAACAGAGGGCCGGGGAGGAAGCGACCGGACTTCATGTAGGCCGAGATCTTCTTCAGGCCCTGAGGGTGGGGAAAAAGATCAGATCTCCGGTCAGCTGCCCCCGGGAGGCAACCTGAGGTCTGGAGCCTTGCTTGTGAGGTCAATGTTGAGACACAGGACCGTCTCCCCGGGGTCCCCTGCTCTGGAACGTTGCCTCTTCCCGCTTCCAGTAACTAAGGGCACATCTGACTAAGATACAAAGACTACCGGTACAGGCGCTTGAGCTCCCCCAGAGATGCTCATACAGCTGGGGAACCCCACCAACCACCCTACAACACAGGCCCTACCACCACCATTCAGCAGAAGGGAAGCAGAGGCCCAACGGGCTTCAGCGGCCCCCTCAGGCTCCCAGGGCTGGCAGGTGGGAAGGGCTGGAGGGCAGCTGGCTCTCGTGCCAGGGCTGTGCTCTCCCTGCTACCCTCCCTCCTCCCACACCCTCCAGGAGGCCCGGTCCCTCCCTCTTTACAGAATCCCCCCTTTCCCAGAGGGAACATCCTAGCTTCTCAGGGTTTGCCACAGAGGGAACCCCAGCAGAACAGGGGTTCAGAATATGCCCACACAGCTAGCAGGAGAGGCCAGACCTCACCCATGACTCAGCAAGACCTGCATGAAGGGGGAGAGGCTGGGGAACATGAAAGCCAGGCCAGGCCAGACTCTAATTACTCCTCTTAAAGGAGAAGGTCCAACTGCTTGGCCTGGTACCTGAGGGCGATGTCATGGACACCAACTTCCTCCTGTCCGGTCCTGCCGCAGCCAAGGGGGCATATGGCTCTCAGGGGTATCTGAGCACCGAATTCCCAACACACGGAAAGGCCCAGTGAGTTCTAAAGACTTCAAAGATCCTGGAACTGCCTGTACCCAGCGGGCCACACACTGCAGCACACAGCTGTCCTCTGCTCTCCTGCCAGCCAGTCCCGGGAGCTCTGGCAGCAACCCCAAGGCCAGTCACCCAGACCCACCACCAGGGCTGATAAGAACCAGCTCCAAAAGCGCATCTCTTGATGACGAATGGAAAGAGACACAGACTGCAGGCTGGAATCCTGTAGCACAAGGGCCTCAAGCCCCACATCGCTCGCAAAGCTCACAGCGTGGTGCCCTCCAGCGAGGGACTGAAGGGGACCGGTGACATCAGGTGACATCCAGCCTGGGCTCCTCCAGCACCCACCTGGCCCCACCCACACCACACGGCTGGTGTTCCTCTCGCTCTCCAAGGGCTCTGAGCCCCAGGACGGCGGCTCCAGGGCCGGTCACCCTGGCATCCCCACGGTGCCCGACACAGTGCCTCACACCCGGGAGAAGATCCCTCGGCCAATAGGACTGAAAATAGATGGGCTGCCCCATCTCTGACTCAGAATCTCCAGTGATGGGAAAGAAGAAGGGCAGGGAGACAGGGAGGCAGGGAAGGAGCCCACCACAGAAGCCTCAAGACAGACTCGCTCCACAGGGGCCCCACCTATGTGCTCACAGCCCAGGACCAACGACCTTCCTGGGGACCTCAGGGCGGCCCCAGATGGGAATCGGATTGCTGCCAAGCTGCCCGGGGATCCCCAGGAAATGCTGTCTGTGCTCTTCTTAGGGACTGTCATCCCTACCATGGCTCTGCTCTCCTAACGCCAGCTGCACACACATTCCTGAACCCCGCTACGTCCTTGGGGTACGGAGCTGCGTGTCCCAGACTAGTAAAGAATCTAACCTTCCTTCAGGCACAGGAAAAGGAGAGCCAAGGACTACTGCCCTCAGAAGCCATAGGCTGAATGGGAGCCCAACACACACTATATTGGCTCCGTGACCTTCAGCAAATGACTTACCCTTTCAGACTCAGTTTCCCTACCAGGAAAAATAGGTGATCATTCTTCTACCGTGTAGAAATGTTGTAAAGACTTAATTTGACACAAATATCTACGATCCACAGCACATGTCATGACATAGATGACCTCAGTCAATGCTACTTATTCTTCACTTCACGTGAATGAAAAGGAAACATCAAGCAAAAGGAGGGAACACAAAAGAGATACAAACAGTAAGGAGTAGGAGGAAATCACCTCAAAGCGGGCCATGAACTCCTTCAGGTTTGGGAAGGCCTCCAGGCACCTGGGCTCGAATATATGCAGTAGGTCAAGGAGGTCATAGGCCAGGAAATCCACGTAGGTCAGCTAAGGAGAGACAACAGAGGAGTGAGCACCTAACTCTGAACCTGGGGAAATGAGAGCTTCCCACCCCCAAAGCCTTCCCCTTACCTTCTCCCCTGCAAACCAAGGCCTCTTCCCCAGAAACTGTGAGTAGAGCTTCAGCTTGTCAGGGAGTCCCTCCAGGTACCCGGGCCTCAGTTTCTCCTGAGACACAGAACAGCCGTCACCACCCGCAGAATCGGACCTCCTGGACAGAGAGGCAGGTCTCCCCCGGGCTCTGCATGACCCCCAGCTGCCAGGGGTCAGCAGCCATGTGCCCCACGGATGGGGTCATTGCCTAGGCGATGATTTATCCAAGCTCTGTTCAGCCCATCACACAGTCCATCTGTCAGAGGCTGTGGAAGCAGAGAACACCGCCTCGCTGGCCCTGAATCTGTCATCACACATCACCAAACGGCCTCCCAGAGGTCAGACCCAGGAGTGCTGAGGACCCGGCAGAGTTCTGGATGCAGATGTCAGGCAGAAGCAAAGAAGCACACAAGTGACATGGCCTGGGGGAAGAAGTCCTAAGTTCTACCTGGTGGGGGCAGGTAGGAGCGGCCCTCGAGCAGTTCTTGGGAAGGTGTAGAATCAGAGACTGAGGGAAGGAGAGGCAGGTTCAGAGCCCTGGGTCGGCCCTGCGCGCTCTGCTGGGCAGATGTGCTCAGGCCTCGGGGTGTCAGGAAGACCGTGCTGAGCGAACAAGGCAAACACGCTGTCCAGGAACTGAATTTCCACCTGGGGACTAGCCTCTCCCCGAGGGTTAGAAGGAACTGAGTCAGAGTACTCATCCAGTCCAGGGAATTATGAGGGTCAATCTGGTGAAAGTATAGGGAGTGGCTTGGAGAATAGTCACTCCTTCGGGTTCAAACAACAGAGGAGATCCAGCGTAGATGGCACACAAGAGTCCAGTCCGCCCTCAAAACCCTGTCCATCCCACCCCCGGGGAGGGGACTCACAAAGTCGGGGTTGTAGCAGAGCATGGCGAAGGCCATTCGGGTGTCAGTAACCTCATTCTCCAAAATGTCCACGCGAATCTTCTCCTCTTCTGTCTCCCCACCTACGGCCCACACAACAGAGACTCGCCCTCAGCATCCCACCGCAGGCAAGCCCAGGGGCCCACCACTGTTCCCCGCATCCCACCCTGCCCCACTCACATAGGTTATGTTTGCGAGCAATGTAGCGAAGGATGGCGTTGCTCTGGGTGACCTTGTGAGCCCCGTCAATTAAGTAGGGCAGCTGTAAGGCAAAAGGGCAGGTGGGTGGGCCACAGGCTCCCGGCACCCCCTCCCTTGAACAAGGGCGTTCCCCGTACCTGGCTCATGGTCGGCACTAAATCAAACCACTGTAAAATGGATGAATGAGCTGGAACACAGAGCGTGGGGGACAGGCAGGGACAAGAACCAGGAAGCAGAGAAGCTAGCAGGAGGCAGCAAATCCTGAAACCTCTGAGCTGGGAAAGCAGGGGGAGTAGACACCCCTCTCGCTTGTCCCCGGATCCCCCCACCCCCTGCACCTACATTGGGGAAGTCCAGGCCCAGCTTGAATTTTTCATTCAGCCACTGGCTTCTGTCATAGTCGGGAGCTGTGGTGGAGAAGATGGAGTGAAACAAACCTCCCCACAGCCCACTGTCACTGGGCCTGGGGAGGGGCAGGGTGGGGCACCCACCAAGGATCAGTGGTAAAGCTCCCCAAAAGGGGGATCTGGAATCTGGAACACTAAGTCTCACATTCCAGGTCTGGGGGCAAAGAACGCTTGGAAGGCTCTGGAACGTGTGTGAATAAGCTTACAAACCGTTTATGCAAGCCCTAAGGGAAGCCCACCCCAATGACTGATACAGGGGCTCCAGCAACCCCCCTCTCATGTCCTGCCTCCTAAGGCCAGCTGCACCTCAAAGGAGTCAGGGAAGCGCAGGCCCTGCTCCGACCAGTGGAGGGCGGCAGAGTGAGCAGCACTTGGCCAGAGCAAGGGTTGCTCAGTACCAAGAGGGTAAAAGTCAGAATGCGACGTGGATGCCATTACCGTCCCCCATCGTGTACTTCTTTTCCTCATAGTGTGAGTCCGTGTACTCCAGGAGCAGGCGGATGGCGTGAGCCAGCTGTGAAGACGCCCAAGCCAGGGGTCAGAGATGAAGTCCTGCCTGGTGCCTTTCTCTGCAGCAGGTAACCGCAGAGACCCCAGGACCCCCACCCGCGGGCACACACACACACACACACACACACACACACACACACGGAGTCAGGAACGCACCCACGTGAGGACAAACTGCTAGAAAGGACTGAGCTGCAGACAGCCCTAAAGGGGAACTTCTAGTACGAACGGTCCCCAGGGCGCAGCATTTCCTGCCCCCGTGCGCCTCCATCCCCCCCAGCGCGGCAGCCCCTTCGCTCACCCCGCGAATGTCCCAATAACCCAGGATCATGACCATGGTGATGGCTTTTGCGCTGAGCAGAAGGGCTTCCAAGAGCAGTGCTGGCAATTTATTCGGAGAACGGGTAGGAGGGGCCCAGAGAGCACAGCTTATCTTAGACCCGCCCCCACGAATTCCAAGAAGCCCAGCAACCCTGGCTAAGGCACAGCCCTAACAAGACTCCCCCATCTGTCCCCCAGCCTCTGGGGGCGGGGCCTGCCTTGTATGCAGAAGGCTCCTTGGCCTCTAGGGGTCCTGGTTCCCCTCCGCCCCCTGACTCACCATGCAATAGAGCGCTCTTTCTAGATAAGAATCAGACAGGACCCTTGGAGATGAACCTAAATCACAAAGTAAGAAGGCACATCTCCTCATCACTAGACATCGCTCCCCTTTGCCCCTGCACTGCCCTGATCACACCAACTGTAGGAGCCTCTGGCAAAGTTATGCCCAAAGAGCCCTGTCCCTCAAATCAGGAGTTTCAAGCAGCGCCTGTCCCGGAAAGCCCAGGACTCAGGCCAGTCTGAAAATTCCTCCCAGGACAGCCTTGGAGAACAGATCATCGGTGGGTGGGAACTCCTGCGCAACAAGGGCCAGAAAAAGGAAACGTGGACTCACTGATTCCTTCATGGCCTGTGGAGGCCCCAGCCTTTTGGTCACAGGGCTGAGATTCCTTAGTTCAACTGGAAATGAATCAATGACCCTTAGCACCTAAGTTGTGAATCTAAATCCAGAACCAGTCCCAGCAAAGGGCAGGGTTACGACGTACGGTCCAAGAGATGTCCTGCCAGTCAGCTACATGTCCCCACGTGGCCAGGACAGTGACCAGGAGTGTGGTGATGTCACACACAGAATGTGACAGAAGAGAGAAGGGGAGTCCTCTGACTGGCCAGGCACCAGTTCTGCCAGAGGGCAGCCAGAGGGATGGTCAGCAGGAGGGTGGAGGTCCCCCGCCAGGACCACAGTCAGGCTGGCCCCCAGCAGACCCTCGGCTGTCTAGTCCATGCATTCCAGCCTGACGCTGGCTTCCCACTCACATGGGCTTTTCTGTAGCTCAGGGAGACTCAGGTGGCCTCTCAGGTTCTCCTGCGATCTGTGATCTGTGACAACAACAACGTCCTGCCTGCCAACTTTCTTCTTTGAAGCCAGGAGACTATTTCAAACTAGGCGAGTGGGACAGAGCTTGGCCTGTGGCTCATTTCCCTTCGTATAAAGGGTATTGCCAGGCTTCGTGGATGTGTGAACACAGAAGAAGGGAACTTTGAAAAACAAACGTTCTTACAAGTTGCGACACAGATAAATAAGCTTCAAATTAGCTGACACTGTGTTAGGACAGCAAAGAGTGAGCCCAGTCTTGTGTGAGGATTTCCGAGCACTGGAATGGAGTATGCAGTGGGGAAAGAGGCTGCAGCCGATCGCTCGTCAATCTCAGAAGTCAGAGGTCTGTCCATCTGGGCCCGGCTGGGGAGCAGGGAGGGCGTGTCACCCGAGCCCAGCAGAGCTCTGTCCCTGCTGCCTGTGGTCCCCACGCGTCACCCCTGCCAATCCTCAGTGCTCTGGGTTCCCTGCCATGCCAGGGCTCCCAGGGACACTCACACACCTCAGGTTCGCAAAATGTGCAGGCAGATGGTGCCGCTTTAAAATCATAAGAAGGTGGCAGTGGTCAAGGAGACTACCACTGAGAAAGGATGGTATCTTCACTCCAACTCTTCTGCCAGCCTGTCCAGTCTAATTCAGCTATGCTTCTACCTTTTATGTCTGTTTGGTGTAACCAGCACCTTCATTGAGAATCGTGATGACATTGTGTATTTTCTTGTTATATGATAAGAAGTCTGTAACAGAACCACAATTAAATAATTCAGTGCATTAAAAACGGTGCTGATGTATCGCATGGTGCACTGGGTGTTATACCCAACTAATGAATCATCAAACTTTACATAAAAGAAATTTAAATTTAAATTTAAAATTAAAAAAAAAAACGGTGCGGACGGCCACCCCCTCAGTGTTCACCGTGATCCAGGAATGGAATCAGTCGTGGGTCAAGATGGTCACAGAGAGCTCTCCACAGGGAGACCCACGGACAGGGGCTCATCAGGCAGAAACACGCAGAGCCAATGAGCCATTAGCAAAACGTAAAGATGGAGGACCTCACGGGATTACTAGGATCATGGGACGCTCGCCTGAGATGACCTCGTGGAGCCAGGGCGCCCACGGTATTGACACAGACCCACTCGCCTCCCGGTGTGGCCGCACAATCAGACACTCTCCCCGTGGAACAACAGAAGAATCTGACGGAAGTATAACACTGCCCTACCCAGTTGCCGGCTAGTGTCTGCTGGGGGACCTACCCCAGTAACGTCAACAAACCAGAGGAATACGGTACATTCCAGAACATCAGACAGTGTCAAGAAATGCAAAAATTCAGAACAGGCCACAGGCTTCCTGCTCTGAAGCTGTCAGAGGAAGAAGAAGTCTGCAAACACCCACCTCCCACACAGGCCCCCACGGAGCAGCCACCGAGGGTCCCCGTCAGCCCTGGGGCCGCAGGGCCGGCAGAGAGACAGGTGCCCTGGAGGGAAGACAGGACGCAGTGGTCAGGATGAAGGCTTTACTGACAATCAGGCAGGGCCGGGGAGGGACCCCGCTGCGGGAGCCAGGCCTGCACTCCCGTCCTCACGCAGCGCTGGAGGAACTCAGGCAGAGCCCAAGGGCCAGGGAGACGGTCGGGCTCCACAGTGTCCAACCGCCGGTCAGAGAAGAGAGGTCTGGTTGCCTTGAGTGCAGGAAGGATAATGTCGGGGGGGGGGGCACATGGGTGAAGAAAAGTGGGGCGTTGGACACCTGGAAAGGTCCTGGATGAATGTCACTGGATAAGGTAAAGGGGCCCAATGAGGCTGGGTGGGAGTTTCCAGAGAGAAAAGAGGAGAAAGCAGCTGGTTCCAGGGAACAGGGAGGCCCAGCTATGATCCAGGACCCCTGCACAAAACACAGCACTGGCTCCTTGCCCACATTTCCCCTCACGCAGGCCTACTTGTTGCCCCATACAGCCATCTTTGTGTACACCGGCTGTGGGAGGAAGCGGCCGGACTTCATGTAGGCAGAGATCTTCTTCAGGCCCTGAGGGTGGAAAAAGAAGGTCCAACATCAGGGTTTGCTGCCTCACTGGGATTCACGCAGCCCCACCGAGGTGCACCAAGGTCGGGAGCCTTCTTGTGAGGTCAGTGTTGAGACATGGCACCGTCTCCCTGGGGTCCCCCGCTCTGGAACGTTGCTTCTTCCCGCTTCCAGTAACTAAGGGCACATCTGACTAAGATACAAAGACTACCGGTACAGGCGCTTGAGCTCCCCCAGAAATGCTCATACAGCTGGGGAACCCCACCAACCACCCTACAGCACAAGCCCTACCATCACCATTCAGCAGAAGGGAAGCAGAGGCCCAACGGGCTTCAGCGGCCCCCTCAGGCTCCCAGGGCTGGCAGGTGGGAAGGGCTGGAGGGCAGCTGGCTCTCTTGCCAGGGCTGTGCTCTCCCTGCTGGCCTCCCTCCTCCCACACCCTCCAGGAGGCCCTGTACCTCCCTCTTTACAAAATCCCCCTTTCACAGAAGGAACATCCTGACTTCTCAGCATTTGCCACAGAGGGAACCCCAGCAGAACAGGGGTTCAGAATATGCCCACTCAGCTTATAGGAGACTCAGCAAAGCCTGCATGAAGGGGGAGAGGCTGGGGAGCATGAAAGCCAGGGCAGGCCAGACCCTAATTACTCCTCTTAATGGGAAGGTCCATTGTTTGTCCTGGCGCCTGGGGCCGATGTCATGGACACCAACTTCCTCCTGCCGAGTCCTGCCGCAGCCAGGGGGGCATATGGCTCTCAGGGGTATCTGAGCACCATCTTCCCAACACACGGAAAGGCCCAGTGAGTTCTAAAGACTTCAAAGATCCTGGAACTGCCTGTACCCAGTGGGCCACACACTGCAGCCCACAGCTGTCCTCTGCTCTCCTGCCAGCCAGTCCCGGGAGCTCTGGCAGCAACCCCAAGGCCAGTCACCCAGACCCACCACCAGGGCTGATAAGAACCAGCTCCAAAAGCGCATCTCTTGATGACGAATGGAAAGAGACACAGACTGCAGGCTGGAATCCTGTAGCACAAGGGCCTCAAGCCCCACATCGCTCACAAAGCTCACAGCGGGGTGCCCTCCAGCGAGGGACTGAGGGGGACCGGTGACATCAGGTGACGTCCAGCCTGGGCTCCTCCAGCACCCACCTGGTCCCACCCACACCACACGGCTGGTGTTCCTCTTGCTCTCTAAGGGCTCTGAGCCCCAGGACGGCGGCTCCAGGGCCGGTCACCCTGGCATCCCCACGGTGCCCGACACAGTGCCTCACACCCGGGAGAAGATCCCTCGGCCAATAGGACTGAAAATAGATGGGCTGCCCCATCTCTGACTCAGAATCTCCAGTGATGGGAAAGAAGAAGGGCAGGGAGACAGGGAGGCAGGGAAGGAGCCCACCACAGAAGCCTCAAGACAGACTCGCTCCACAGGGGCCCCACCTATGTGCTCACAGCCCAGGACCAACGACCTTCCTGGGGACCTCAGGGCGGCCCCAGATGGGAATCGGATTGCTGCCAAGCTGCCCGGGGATCCCCAGGAAATGCTGTCTTCTTAGGGACTGTCATCCCTACCATGGCTCTGCTCTCCTAATGCCAGCTGCACACACATTCCTGAACCCCGCTACGTCCTTGGGGTCCTGAGCTGTGTGACCCAGACAGAAATGGATCCAAGGTGCACCTTCTGGTCCAGGAAAGGGAGAGCCGCTCCCTGGTGCCCACAGCAACCAGCCGCTGCCTGTGAGCCCAGGACAGCCGGCACTGCCCCTGTGACCAACACAAATGACTGACCCTTTCTGCCTCATTGCTCTAATCTGTAATATGCAGGCGATCACTCGTCTGCTGTGCAGGAATGCTGTCAAGATTTCATTTCACACACTGTATGTCAGATGTGCGCACAGATCCTGGCATTACGCAAACCCTGGATAAATGCTACTTAGTCTTTGTTGTGGCTGTAAGGCTAGAAAAGTATTAGAGAAAGGAGACCATACAGAAGACCTATAACGATTAAGCAGCCTCAGGGGAATCACCTCAACGCGGGCCATGAACTCCTTCAGGTTTGGGAAGGCTTCCAGAGACTTCGGCTCAAATATGCGATGCAGGTCAAGGATGTCATAAACCAGGAAATCCACGTAGGTCAGCTAAGGAAAAGCAAAGAAGGAGTGAGCACTTAAGTCTGAACGTGGGGAAATGAGAGCTTCCCACCCCCAAAGCCTTCCCCTTACCTTCTCCCCTGCAAACCAAGGCCTCTTCCCCAGAAACTGTGAGTAGAGCTTCAGCTTGTCAGGGAGTCCCTCCAGGTACCCGGGCCTCAGTTTCTCCTGAGACACAGAACAGCCGTCACCACCCGCAGAATCGGACCTCCTGGACAGAGAGGCAGGTCTCCCCCGGGCTCTGCATGACCCCCAGCTGCCAGGGGTCAGCAGCCATGTGCCCCACGGATGGGGTCATTGCCCAGGCGATGATTTATCCAAGCTCTGTTCAGCCCATCACACAGTCCATCTGTCAGAGGCTGTGGAAGCCGAGAACACCACCTCACTGGCCCTGAATCTGTCACCACTCATCTCTAGGAGGCAAGAAGCACACAAGTGACATGGCAAGGGGAAAGAAATCCTAAGTTCTACCTAGTGGGGCACAGATAGGAGTGGACACTTGAGTAGTATCTGGAAAAATGTAGAATTTGCGAGACGGAGAGGAAGGAGGCGGTACAAATCCCTTAGTCGGCCCTGCGCGCTCTGCTGGGCAGATGTGCTCGGGCCTGGGGGTGTCAGGAAGACCGTGCTGAGCGCACAAGGCAAACACACTGTCCAGGAACTGAATTTCCAACAAAGTTGTAATGCTCCGGAGACTTGGGCTCCATATGTACAGGCGAACTCTGACTTAAGTTTAGTAGGAACCGAGGCAGAGTTTTCACCCCATGCATTCTCACTCTGGTGACAGTTCAGGGTCGGGGGGTCATCATCTCCACTGGGTTCAAATGGCAAGTAAATACAAAGTAGAGGGGACACAAGACTCCAGTGTCCTGTCCAAAGCCTGTCCATCCCGTCCCCCGGGAGGGGACTCACAAAGTCGGGGCTGTAGCAGACCCTAGCCAGCTCATTAGAGGTGTCCATAGCTTGGTTCTCCAAAATGTCCACGTGAATCTTCTCTTCTTCTGTCTCCCCACCTACGGCCCACACAACAGAGACTCGCCCTCAGCATCCCACCGCAGGCAAGCCCAGGGACCCACCACTGTTCCCTGCATCCCACCCTGCCCCACTCACATAGGTTGTGTTTGCGAGCAATGTAGCGAAGGATGGCGTTGCTCTGCGTGACCTTGTGAGCCCCGTCAATTAAGTAGGGCAACTGTAAGGCAAAAGGGCAGGTGGGTTGGCCACAGGCCCCCGACACCCCTCCCTTGAACAAGGGCGTTCCCCGTGCCTGGCTCATGGTCGGCACTAAATCAAACCACTGTAAAATGGATGAATGAGCTGGAACACAGAGCGTGGGGGACAGGCAGGGACAAGAACCAGGAAGCAGAGAAGCTAGCAGGAGGCAGCAAATCCTGAAACCTCTGAGCTGGGAAAGCAGGGGGAGTAGACACCCCTCTCGCTTGTCCCCGGATCCCCCCACCCCCTGCACCTACATTGGGGAAGTCCAGGCCCAGCTTGAATTTTTCATTCAGCCACTGGCTTCTGTCATAGTCGGGAGCTGTGGTGGAGAAGATGGAGTGAAACAAACCTCCCCACAGCCCACTGTCACTGGGCCTGGGGAGGGGCAGGGTGGGGCACCCACCAAGGATCAGTGGTAAAGCTCCCCAAAAGGGGGATCTGGAATCTGGAACACTAAGTCTCACATTCCAGGTCTGGGGGCAAAGAACGCTTGGAAGGCTCTGGAACGTGTGTGAATAAGCTTACAAACCGTTTATGCAAGCCCTAAGGGAAGCCCACCCCAATGACTGATACAGGGGCTCCAGCAACCCCCCTCTCATGTCCTGCCTCCTAAGGCCAGCTGCACCTCAAAGGAGTCAGGGAAGCGCAGGCCCTGCTCCGACCAGTGGAGGGCGGCAGAGTGAGCAGCACTTGGCCAGAGCAAGGGTTGCTCAGTACCAAGAGGGTAAAAGTCAGAATGCGACGTGGATGCCATTACCGTCCCCCATCGTGTACTTCTTTTCCTCATAGTGTGAGTCCGTGTACTCCAGGAGCAGGCGGATGGCGTGAGCCAGCTGGGAAGACGCCCAAGCCGGAGGTCAGAGATGAAGTCCTGCCTGGTGCCTTTCTCTGCAGCAGGTAACCGCACAGACCCCAGGACCCCCACCGGCAGGCACATTCAGACACATGCATTGGCACCCCCTCCGCACTTCTGTCCACACACACACACACACACACACACACACACGGAGTCAGAAACACGCCCACCTGAGAAGGAAAAGACCGCTGTAAAGGGCTGAACTGCAGCCAGCCCTGAGCAGGAACATTCTGGTAGTATTGGTGCCTAGCGCGGCGCATTTCCTGCCCCCGTGTGTCTCCTTCCCACCGAGCCCGGCGGCCCCCTCGCTCACCCCGCGGATATCCCAGTAACCCAAGATCATGGCCATGGTCAGCGAGCGTTTCGCGGTCTTAGGGTGAGGCCTAGACCGAACTGGGCTGCAAGTTCGTCCGGGTGTGGGCCGGCCCGGGGCGGGGCCTGATTGCGCCCCAGGCCCCGCCTGTGCCCCGCCCCTGCCAGCTTGTGCCCCGCCCCTGCCAGCCTCCGCCACCTGAGGCTCCGCGGGGGAGCTACGCGCCCGAAGACGCGGTCTGCCCCGCATCCGCGGGCTGCAGGAGGGGCGTCCTGGGGGAGGGCCTCCTGGCTTCGGGCGCCCCTGGTTCTCCGCCAGCCCGCGGCTCCCGGTCCCGTCCAGAGCTCTCTCTCCAGGTCTGGGAGCCGGCGGGGCGCTCAGAGACGAGCCTGAATCACAGAGAGCGGGCACCCTTGTCCCTCCTCTTCTCCCTGAGCATCGCTCCGCCGAGCCCCTGCGCTGCCCAGATCCCAGGAACCAGAGAGCTTCTGGCTCCAAGCTAGAGCCAAAGAGCCTTGTCCCTAAATCGGGAGTTTAAAGCAGCGCCTGTCCCAGGGGAGCCCAGGACTCAGGCCAGTCTGAAAATTCCTCCCAGGACAGCCTTGGAGAACAGACCATCAGTGGGTGGGAACTCCCGCCCAGGACAAGGGCCAGAGAAAAGGACACCTGTTTCCGTCATGGCCTGTGGAGGCCTCAGCCCTTCGGTCACGTGGCTGAGACCCCTTAGCTCAAGTGGAAATGAATCAATGACTAAGTCGTGAATCTAAATCCAGAACCAGTCCCAGCAAAGGGCAGGGTTATGAAGTGCAGTCCCAGAGATGTCCTGCCAGTCACCTAGATGTCCCCACGTGGCCAGGACCACGGTCAGGCTGGCCCCCAGCAGACCCTCGGCTGTCTAGTCCTTGCATTCCAGCCTGACGCTGGCTTCCCACTCACATGGGCTTTTCTGTAGCTCAGGGAGGCTCAGGTGGCCTCTCAGGTTCTTCTGTGACCTGTGATCTGTGACAACAACAACTTCCTACCTGCCAACTTTCTTCTTTGAAACCAGGAGACTATTTCAAACTAGGCGAGTGAGACAGAGCTTGGCCTGTGGCTTGGTTCCCTTTGTATAAAGGGAAGGCTTCGTGGATGTGTGAACACAGAAGAAGGGAGGGTTCTGTAGAATCTTAAAAGGATTTAGGTGAGGGAGGTCTATGCCAGACCAGTTGGGCTATACTGATCCATGCCCCCCTGTGTTCTGTAAACATGTGGCTATGCTCTTGATTGTCCCTTTGTTGAAAGTCCCAACTCTGTTAGCCATTCATTCAACAAACATTTCGGTACGTCTATGTGCTGGGCTCTGTGTTTGACTCTCAGCATGCAAAGAAAACATCCCAACCCTCGAGAAACCTGTGCTTTCGAACTGTGCTCTGCAAGGTGGCAGCCGCCAGCCACGTGTGGACAACTGAGAGCTTGAGATGTGGCTGGTGCAACTGACGAACTCAACTCTTCGTTTCATTGCATTGTAATGAGTTTAATTTTTAAAACTGATATCACTTTGGTTATCGAAAAACATTTAGGTGTGTTTGGGACACGCTGCGTATGTGAATCAATTTTTTTACCTGTAAATGTTTTGAAATCCAGAAACAGGTGAAATATCTCCAGTGACCATGTAGGGTCCAAATTGAGATATGCCCTAAGTATAAAATAGACATCGCATTTCAAAGAGTTAAGGGTGAAGGGAGGGGGGAAGCTTGTAAAATAATTTTTCCATTGATTTACAGGTAGAAATTATAATATTTTGGATATATTGGATTAAATAAAATATATTATTAAAATTACTTTCTTTTTATTTTCCCTTAGTCCTTGTTAACGTGGCTACTAGAACACTTAAAGTTAGACAGGTAGCCAGCGTATTTCCACTACGTGGTGTTGGTCTAGGGTATCAGGAGATCAGCAAGGAGTCACCTGGTATGGTGGTGCTGGGAGGAAGCCTGGGGTGTTGTGGAAACTCCAGCAATAACAGAGATGAGGGACAGGGCTCATAAAATGCAGCTCCTTGGAGTTTAAGTCCGGGCTATTGGGCCCTGGGAAAATACGGATCCTTTATGGAGTATAAAAAGAGGACATAGCACATCAACTCTAAGAGGCACTGTCCCCCCACATTCTAACACTAACATCATCCAATCACGTGATTTCAGGATCAGGATGTCTTACAACGCACAGTGCGTTGTAGTTACACTGTAGGGTTCTTTACATTTCTTATTGTGCCTAAAACAATCGCGCATCTTGCAGCTGATGGACTAGAGTCTGTATGCTCTCGTCCTCGGAGACGGCTTTCTTGTCTCAGTCTGTTTCTCAGAGCAGACTTGCTGCACGTTAATATTTTGTTATGCAAAGTGTAAGGAAGGTCTAGAAGAACATTCCAGTGCAGCCACAGGACAGCCCTGGTTCCTTTCGTGAACCACAGGGCCACCATGGTCTCAGGGACACCAATCCAGGGTAGCGACAGCAGGCTTTGTCCCATGTACCGTCAGGAAGGTAGCTGTGCCCCGTCCCTCGCCCATACCTGGTGGCTACTTGCTCAATCCCTTCACACCAAACAAAGGGGACTTCGTTCCCCTTGGAAAATAAGGATTCTACTACCTACCATATTTCCCAAGGTGGCTATTCAGATCAAGTGACAGATCTACAAGCCCTAAACAGTTAATACCCGATTACACCATAAACACAGACAGAAAGCTGCTGTTTAAATGGGTTAGACGAAGAACAAGAAGATGGAAACTATATCAGGAAGACACGGACAATCCCTGGCTGGCTCTTCAGGCATGCGCCCTGGGGAGGTTGCTTAACTCTTTTTTTTTTTTTTTAATCATCAGTCTTTCCCCAGCTCTGGTGACTTCAAAGCAGTAACTTTCAACCTGTTCTGCACATTAGAATCGGCTGGAGAACGTTTTCAACCTTCCGGATGCCAGAAGCCTGTCACAGACCAATGAGCCGGAGCCCGAAGCACGGGGGCCTCTGCTGTCTCTAAAGGTCACCGGGGGGGCCCCTTGTGGGCCAGGCGATGCTGTAGGTGCCGCCTCCTTAGCAGAAACAGAGTAGCGGCCGCCAGGGTTGTGTCAGATGACAGAAGTCTACACTCTGCCGCTTGGCACTTCGCAAACGCTCAGCGTCAAGGAGTGCTGTTCCTGAAATGACTGGTTTCTGCAGCCCGTTCGATCCTTGAGATACATGAACTTGTAAGCCTGGGTTAAAACAGATTCTCCGAAAGTGAGTCTTTAGGCCACACCTAAAAAAAAATAAATTGTGCTAAGATAACCCATAACACAAAAGTCTCCATCTCAACCGAGACCACACTTTGGGGGCAACTCAGGGGATGGCTTTCACCGAGCAGCGCTTTGGCATTTTGACACCTGCCTGCCGTGTTGGGAGACCCTGGGGAGAATCCCTGTTATGGGACCTGAGCCTCGAGCCTCTCCGACATCTCGCCAGCGGAAGGGACTAACGGCCCCTGGCTACCGCGAGTGGCTCTTACAAAAGATACTCTGATACCTGTGTGTCCCTTCCCAGATTGTTTATTATTGATCCTTGACAAAGAGAGAACCTCAAGTATTTTAAGAACCCCTTGCTTTTCTTGGGGTTCCCATCAGAGAAGCGGGAGAAAGCTGGGGCTCTGAGGCCAGGAAGAAGGGAGGGAATCTTGACGGGCTGTCACCTGGGGGTGACACGGGGCCTTTCCTGAGGAAGGCGCTAGGTCCTCCGCCTCAGCAAGCTGCCCATGGGGTTCCAGGGAGGCCCAGAAACAGATAACGGGCATTCCTCAAAGCCCCATGGGTGGATGGGGCCAGACAGGGGATCACCCACGCAGAGGACGAACAGCTCCTTCAGGGAGGGCGGGGTCGGCAGGGCAGGGCGGGCAGTGAAGGGGGGCAGAGCCCTTTGTGGCAGGGAGCCCTGTGATGTCTACAGCCAGGAAAGGGGACTGTCCTTATTATGCTGGATCCTAAAACACTTTCTTAGAAGGCTGTCGTAAAAGACAGTCCCTTGAAACCTGTCATCGGATTTTCCCTTGTGGATAATATGTTTGGTATTCACTATGTTCAATGGGGTCCTGCAGGAAACATTCTTCTAAGGGGTCATTCCTGGAACAGGGTGGCTTTCCCCAAGCCACTGGTTTGCTTTTTTTATTTTTATTTTTTATAGGCACAGAATTGCCTAGCAAATTGTACTTCATTCTCACCTTGAGTTCTAGGCAAGTCACAGCCAAATTCTGACATCTGGAAAGAATACAGGATCTCATGATGTTCATTCTGTGTAAATCGGGCCTCTCAGTGCTGTTTCTCGTCTTTTTATTTCATTTTTCCCCTGATTAACTCACTTTCTACAATTTGTGTATTTTTTATAAGACTCTTGCGGAAAAACAAGAGAGAGAGAGAGACCAGAGTAGGAGAGAGACAGGGCATCTGAGAAGTACAATTATTGTAAAAGAAAGCAACAACCTGAACAACATTCACCGTCAGACACAGCATTGCTTTAATATCTGGACCGAGAATTTTAAATGACCGTGATGGACACTGTCACTGCCCTCCAGCCAAAGACCACCAGGAACACGGGGGAGCAGGAAGTTGGGTTCATCGGTCCTTGAAGCCAGGGAGAACACGCAGAGAGCCAGAGTGTCTCAGGCAGAGAGTGTGGGAAACACCTCCTCAGAGGATCCCGGTTCTGCTTGGGTGAAGTGGGGACCGAGGTGGGGGGGGGGGCTCACTCTAGATTGGATGCTGTCAGAAAGTTGGAGAGAATTCTGTGCTTGGATATTTTGTCACAGTGCCATTTTGTTTGTGATTAGGTAAAATCATAAAGTGGTCTTGTTTTGTTTTATTGTGGTCTCAGAGTCACGGTACAAATTCCAGTTATCAAATAACTATGTCCCGAGGATGAAAAGTACAGCATAGGGAACAGGGTCAGTAACATTGTAGCAATGTATGGTGACAGCTGGTATGTATGCTTCTCCTGGTGAGCATTTCCTGCTGTGTATTAAATGTCAGATCACTGTGTTGTACGCTGAGACTAATGTAATCTTGTATGTTGACTATACTTTAATTTTTTTTTAAAGATTTTATTTTATTTTATTCGACAGAGATAGAGACAGCCAGCAAGAGAGGGAACACAAGCAGGGGGAGTGGGAGAGGAAGAAGCAGGCTCCTAGTGGAGGAGCCTGATGTGGGGCTCGATCCCATAACGCCAGGATCACACCCTGAGCCGAAGGCAGATGCTTAACCGCTGTGCCACCCAGGCGCCCCGACTATACTTTAATTTTTAAAAATAAATAAACAAACAAGAGGAGAACAGGGTCCTACTGGATCTGAGCAGCTTGCAACAACACTGAGGTCTACACTCCATGCACACTCTTCTGAGACATCAGGGGCTACTTTTTTTCTTTCTTAGTCTCCCCCTCCACCTTTGCGCCAATGACAAAGTCAGACCCCAAGACATTAATTCATGAAATCCAGATTTCTCCCAATGCTGACATTTTCCTAAGGTCAGAAGAGTGTGCATGGAGCATAATTTATAGTTAAACCAGAGCCCATCTTTTCTTCTCCCTCAATTATAGGATGAGTCATTGAACTATCAATGTGGCAGTAACATTTAAGGGCATGAAACATTGGCCAATTGTAAAATAGGCAATAAACAAAAACAAAATGACTATTAGTCCTGGTAACAGGGCTCCAAGCCAAAAGGTGAAGTGCTGACTTCCTTTTCATGGAAGCAAAATAATTAAGTCATCCTCTTTTTAATAGGATTGATGTGATTTGTTTTTGAATGGACATAAATTGAATCAGAATGTTAATCTTGATCCAAAGTCTTGAGCAGAAGCTGTTCACTTCTGAAGTAGCATCTTCTAGAAGATGCCTGCAAATCTCAGTTTAAGATTTCCAATAGGGGCGCCTGGGTGGCACAGCGGATAAGTGTCTGCCTTCGGCTCAGGGCGTGATCCCGGCGTCATGGGATCGAGCCCCACATCAGGCTCTTCCGCTATGAGCCTGCTTCTCCCTTTCCCACTCCCCTGCTTGTGTTCCCTCTCTCGCTGGCTGTCTCTGTCGAATAAATAAATAAAATCTTAAAAAAAAAAAAAAACAGCCTCTTTGTTGGGGCGCCTGGGTGGCTCAGTGGGTGAAGCATCTGACTCTTGATCTCAGTTCAGGTCTTCAGGGTCATGAGTTCAAGCCCCACATTGGGTTCCACACTGGGTGTGGAACCTACTTGAATAAATAAATAAATATATATATTTTTAAAAAATTGCTAAGAGAGTGGATCTTAAATGTCACCAGGAAACACTTAAGTGTGTCAATCAGTTAAGTGCCTGACTCTTGATTTTGGCTCAGGTCACGATCTCAGGGTCATGAGATGGAGCCCCACGTCAGGCTCCTCACTCAGCATGAAGTCTGCTTCTCCTTCTCCGTCTGCTCCTCCCCTTCTCTCTCTCTCTCTCTCAAATTAAAAAAAAAAAATGTTCTCAGCACACACAGAAAAAATGGTAACTATGTGAGACGATGGAGGTGTTAATTCACCCTATTGTGGCAACCATTTCACAATATATATCCGTAACAAGTCACCACATTGTACACCTTAAAATTCCACAATGTTCTCCATCAGTTATGTCTCAGCGAAGCTGCAGGGAAGAATCCCAAGTAGGCCTCCTGAGTGCGTTAGTTCTCTCCACAGTATCGGCACTGTGATTCTAGAAACATCCTTTTCTTTCTTCTTCATACAGCCCCAAGTAAAGAAACCCAGCAACGTGGAAGACCAGCCTGTCAACCGAGGCTGTGTGCGTCAGAACCATTGACCTCTTGGGAAGAGCCTGTTCAGACTCCATCACCTCCATTTCTCACATCCGCACTAAACATGCAGAATAGTCCAGAAGGACTTCCGACTGTGTGTAAAGGCTGCCACCCAGGAAGTCAAGTTCCCTTCAGCACCCTGTTGTCCTGGAAAACCAGAGTCTGCAGTACTTGTGAACCAGACCCTTTCTTGCTACGCTCTTTGTGAAACTGGGAAATTGAGAGCGGGTGGCTCTAAGTACCCCAAAGGTACTTTGTCTGAGTTCTACAAACATCAACAGACAGCCCAGGTAGGAAGAGCTCCAAGCAAGCAGATCACAAGAAGGAGAAGAAACTGGTCAGACCTTGGTGAAAACAGGCAGGAGGAAGAGGGGGAATGTGGAGGCAGCTTCTCGCCGTGACCTGAGTTCGAATCCTGACTTTGCCCTTTACCATCCGGGCCATCTGGGGTGAGTTACTGAAACTCTGTGCACCTGAAAACTTGTAAAACTCAGCAGTGACCAAAATAGACAAAGTTCAACCTTTACGGAGCTTTCATTCAGTGGGAGTTGTTTGGGGGATTAAATCTGCTAAGAAGCACTTAGAAGCAGCCCCTTGTCACAGTAAATGTTCAATAAATGTGCGCGCTCTTCCGCCCGCACCTGGCTCTGGGCCCTCCGGCTGCGGGACGCCCAGCAGCTGTGAGCGTATCGGGGCGTAGGGGCTCTCATCCAAGGTCCCTCGAGGCTCTGTTGTTCTCTGAGATTAGATCCCACATTTGGCTGTGGGCCTTACACCTAATACCTCTGAGAACAGCACTGCCTCTGCCCAGACAGAGAACTCCTCTCTTCAAATGGGCAGAGGTTGGAAATGGGCTTGCTCCTGCTCTCTGCCTGACGGTGTGGAAACCTAGCACCAAGGGGCCACCCCCTCTCCCCAGCACCCTGGGGTATCCCCTTCCCCTGGCCCCTGCTCCTGGACCCACCTGCTCCTGGCAGCCACTTTAAGTGTGGCCAAGTTGTTTAGGAAAGGACACTGTTCCTCTTGAAAGAAGGGGCCCGCTTGCATTTACTAAAAATCCCCGCCAGTGATTACTGAGTGCTCGTTACATGTCTACTGCACAGGCTTTCTCACTGAATTCTCAAAACAGCTCTTTGAATTACGTATTTTTCCCCCATTTTATTGACGATGAAGCTGAGGCCCAGAGAAATGAAGTAAGCTGCCTGAGGACACACAGTAAGTCACCAAGGAACTTTTGGACTGGCTCTACCCAGGGCACCACACTGCCTACAAAAGGCTGTAGAGTGAAACCACAGGACAGGAAGGATCCAGCAACAATCCAAGCCTGTTTCCAAACCCCGTGGGAGCTGACACTAGACAGACTTGGCAAGTCCACTCAGAGGCCCTCACGAGCCAAGCACAGCGGATGTTTCTTAGATGGCTTCGTGTTCTTTGTGTTCGTTACCGGCAAGAAAGAAACTCAACTTCCCAAGTCCAGAATATTCCAATGTAATGTAGATCTTATAAACACTTCAAGAGGTGTAAACACAGCAACAGATATGCCAGAGAGAGACCATAAGCCGGAAAGAATGTGCTGGAAAGCTTCAGAACAGTGCACCAGAGGTCAAAAACATCATTGAGTTGCAAGAGGCCCCTTGTATTAAACTTCTGGGCTTTGGGATAACTTGAGAAGAAGATTAGTGGCGTTCTGAAGACAAAGAAATAACAAAGAAAGTATGCAGAGAAAGGGTGGGGCCAGGTGGGCAAGGCAGTGAGCTGGATCTGGCAGGAGCACAAAGCAGGGTATAGGCTCGGCCCCAGGACACTGGCCAGGCCTGGGGAGCATTCAGGAGGTCTGACCTGGAGCAGGGGAGAAACAGGATCTCCAGGCGGCAGGGGTGGTGGTGGTGCTGGTGGCGTGGTTCAGGAGGCTCTGTTTCTGGGGGAGCATCAGGGGTCGGGAGGCCCCAGAGGAGGGGCCAGGACGCCCCAGAGGAGGGGCCAGGAGCGCTGGGGTCTCACTGGGCGATCTGAGACTCCAGACTGACCGCAGCCTGGCTGAGACGTGCCCCATTAAACATGAAGCAGAGGTCATGCGGGCTCAAGCCCAAGGGGTTGGGAGGGAAGGAAAAGCTGTGGCTTCGTAGCATGGAGGGGTCAGGACACACCTCCGATCCCCAAGTCCCTGAACCTTCAGCTAGGAGACCACCCCCCACCCACCAGCTGCGGGGTCGGAGCCTTCTCAGGCTGGGCGGGCATCTCGCACTGGCCGGGCCCTGAAGGCGGAGGCAAGGCTATTGGTGCAGCAGTTGGGGGTGGCTGGGCCCAGAAATGTCTGCTCTCCCCTCGGAGCTCACCCCCTTCGCCACAGAAGGTGCAGTAACCCCTTTACTCTGGAGGGGGTGCCGGCTAGAGAAGGACAGGCCAGGAGGGATCGTCTGGCTTCGGTCCAGCGACGCGAGAAGGCTGGGGAATCCCGACACATTCCATGTGTCGTAGGCTGCGCGGTTACCAGGAAATGGCAAGTTGAAGTCACCAGTCCTCTGCAGGGCCTAAGTCGTCGTCTGGGCAGGACAGCTCCAGCAGCGCCCCCTGGTGGCCGAACGTGCAGCTCCCCGGCGGGGAAAGGCCCCGCGGCAGCCCTGCGGGCTCCGGGAAGGGGCGTGCCTGGGGCCGCACGACGGGGACAGCCCTTTAGGCGCCACCTCGAAACTGCCGCTCTTTGGGTTTTTCGGGTTCTCTGGCCAGGTACATAAGCCTCACCACCGCCCCCCCCCCACCCCGCACTCCAGGGTTGGCAGGGAGACGCGGCCTCCTTGGTGCGACCCTAGTAAGTGGCACTGTCCTTTATTGATCAGCTGAAGGCAAGCCCCTCTGCACAGGCTGTTTCACTCCCTCCCATCTCCCATGAGGTGGAGAGTAGTACTAGCCTCTTTTACTGCTTGTTTCTCCTCCCTTGGTTTTTTCTATCGAGGTGAAATGCCCATAACATCACATTAGATGTTTTAAAGCAAGCAGCTCAGTGGCAGTCGGTGCATTCACAGTGTTGTGCGACCACCACCTCTAACTAGTTCCAAAACATTTTTATCGCCCCGGAAGGAACCCCACACCCATTAAGCAGTGCGTTGTC
This sequence comes from Ursus maritimus, assembly GCF_017311325.1. Classification (NCBI taxonomy): domain Eukaryota; kingdom Metazoa; phylum Chordata; class Mammalia; order Carnivora; family Ursidae; genus Ursus; species Ursus maritimus. The sequence continues at coordinate 14,022,969 of NW_024423564.1, forward strand.
CCCCATCAGCCCCCTTCCTCCGACCCTGGCAACCACCAACCTGCACTCTGTCTCTTCGAATTTACATATTCTGGGTATTTCATATCAATGGAGTCATAGCCGACCTTTTGTGTCTGGCTCCTTGCTCTTAGCATAATGCTTCCGAGGCTCCTCCAGGGAGTGGTCTGGGTCAGTGTTCCTTCCTTTTTGTGGCCGAATCGTGTTCTGTCGTGTGGGTATACTGCATTTTGTTTACCCATTCCCCTGTTGATGGGCATGTGGGCCCTTTTCACTTCTAGGTTATTGTAAACAGTGCTGCTATGAACACGCATGCTCATCTATGTATTTGAGTAACAATTCTCAATTCTTTGGGGCGTATCTTAGGAGTGGAGTTGCGGGGTCAGGTGGTAATTCTATGTCTCACTTCTTAAGAAACCATCACACCATTTCCCACAGTGGCTGCACCATTCACCTTCCCACCGACAGTGGTAATAAGGGTTGCGATTTCTCCATGTCCTTCCCGACACTTGTTATTTTGTTCTGTATCTTTTATTTTAAACTATAGCCACCTGATTGCGTGTGAAGTTATCCTGAGGCTGATTTTTTAAAGTGAGTTAACTTAATATTTAAAGATAACTATTGGGGCGCCTGGGTGGCTCAGTTGGTTAAGCGTCTGCCTTTGGCTCAGGTCATGGTCCCCGAGTCCTGGGATCGAGCCCCATGTTGGGCTCTCTGCTCAGCGGGGAGTCTGCTTCTCCCTCTGACCCTCTCCCCTGTCTTGTGTGCTGTCTCTCTCTCTCTCTCTTTCTCTCAAATAAATAAATAAATAAATAAATAAATAAATTTTTTAAAAGATCCTTTAAAAAAAGAAAAGAAAGAAAACTATTAAGAAAATAATAGCACGGGGGGGCCTGGGTGGCACAGTGGTTAAGCGTCTGCCTTCGGCTCAGGGCGTGATCCCGGCATTATGGGATCGAGCCCCACATCAGGCTCCTCTGCTATGAGCCTGCTTCTTCCTCTCCCACTCCCCCTGCTTGTGTTCCCTCTCTCGCTGGCTGTCTCTATCTCTGTCGAATAAATAAATAAAATCTTTAAAAAAAAAAAGAAAAGAAAATAATAGCATGGCATACGCGGATAGGGCAGCTGAGATGGGCAAACCCACAGCCTGTGGTCTGGAGGTAGAAAAACAGATGCAGGCCAGTGTGTCACTCTCCTGGGGCCCACACTGCCTCCCCTCCAGCAACTCAAGCCAAACCCAACCCTGATTCTGCAAGAGGCTGGCAAACTTCTTCTGTCTCCTGCCCCAACGTGAGCTCCAGGTCGAGGCAAATCTCTTCCAGGTCAGATGGCCTTCCTCGTGTCTCCCATCCTAAGACTGCCGAGCCCAGACCGCCTCTGCAGGCCCTACTGTGGTCCTGCGCACAAGGTCGCCCAGCTACGGATCACCAGGGCTCCCAGGTCAGGTCTGCCCGGGCCAGCCCCACCCTGGCCTCTCCCTTAGACTTCGGTTTTTAACTTCTTACTAGAGTAGAGAGTACAGAAGTTTGAAGTCTGCGGTTTGATACATTTTCACAAATTCTACGCTCTGGAGAGCCAGCACCCAGAGAGAAACAGAACATTAGCAATACCCCCCAACCTTCCGCAGAGGTCTGTCCTAGCCCAGGGGTAAGCACTAGTCTTCCTGTTCAGCACCACCGAGCGCTGCCGGGCCCTTACATGAATGCGCTCACAGAGCATACACCCTTTGGTGTCTGGCTTCTTCCATCAGCAGTGTCTGGGTGACCCTCCTTCACGCTGGTGTGCGTGACAGCACTTTGTTCATGTCCCTCGGCGGCCGATGTCCTCTTGGGCGGCTATGGGGGATGGGCAGCAAGCCGGCCACCGCTGTGAGCACCGTGACTGGTGCGGCTGTGACATTGTGCCTAGGACCTGGGGGGCGCGGGCCACCGGCCACCCGTGTTCTGCTTTGACAGACGCGACCAGACAGGGTCCCATAGCCACACCAACTTCCGCTCTCACCAGAACTCGGGAGAACCCCAGCGGCACGTCCTCACCAGCACTGGGGGTTAGCAAGCTTTTGCCTTTTGGCCATTTTGGTGGGCGTGGGGCCCTCGCTCTCTGAGGTCTTCATGCACGTTTCCCCGATGCCAAATATGGATGAGCCTCTATTCGTGTGTGTATTGGCCATTCAGATACCCTCTTCTGTGTGAGGCCTGGCTGAGCCCTCTGTTTATTTTCTGTTGGTTGTCTTGTCTCTTTCTTTATTCTGCCTACAAGCCCTTCATTACCTGCTCTCATTCGGTTTTTGAGAAATAGAATTTAATCTTAATATCATCCATCAGGATGTCCCACATATGGAAATCTACTCAGAGGAGCTGGTAAGGCCCAGGACAGAGGCCAGCCTTCCCTTACAGGCTGAGGGATCAGCCCCCCAACCTGCCCAGCCATGATGGACCCCTTGGCTACCTCGTTCACAGAACCCAAAGGAAGAAGGGTGGGGCCCAACAGCTAGAGCATTGCCTCTGGAGCCAGACCTCCTGGGTTGACATCCTGGATCCAGCACTTACTAGCTGTGTGACCGTGGGAAGATTACTAAACCTCTCTGTGCCTTTATTTCATTCTCTGTAAATGGCAGTAACAATAGTGCCTACTTCACAGGACTGATCGGAGGATTCAATCAGGTCTTAACCTGCATATGTAAGTGCTCAATAAATGTTAGCTATTGTTATTACCCTTGATGGCTAAATTCAGGGCCCCAAACTCCCTGCCAGTGCTATTCCCTGAGCACCCACGGGGAGCAAAATGGAGCTGGGATCTTGAATAGCACAACCAAAGGGCCAGAATGGACGTCTCCAGCCGTGTCCAGGAGAAAGTGTGTGCACTTCAGCTGGCCCCCGAGCAGCTCTCCTTCTGCAGGAGCCCTGGCTTAGCCTAAGCCTTAGCTCTCCCTGGGAGGATTCATACGTGAGCCAGCCTGTCTACTGGGTTGGCGGAGTGGGGCCTCACAGGTGCCCACTACATGAGTTAGTGGGTATGGGTACCTGGAAAGGGTGCCCCAGCCCAGCCTCAGTGCCCAGCCCCAGAGCCCAGCCCCAGAGCCAGAAACTGCAGACTGAAGCCAAAGGGGCCTCACGAGGGTCTCAGTACCGCCACCCCGTGGACAAATTGGACACTGCAATGGTCAGGAGCAAGTTCAGCAAGAAGCTAAAATCCAGCCTATATTCTGCTCACCAAGGAAGTGGCCCTGGCGCGGCTACAACCACCTAGAGGAAAGGATGCCCTTTTCCCTATCCAAAGATACCAGCAGGTGTGTGAACTGCCAGGGTTACGTCTGCCCAGAGGGCCCACCGTTCCCTAACTCACGCAAAGGTGACCTCAGGGTGAGCATCCGCCCTGGGTTTGAGCGTGACCCAGGTGCCCAAGCAGCCGCACAAGCTGCCTGGTGCACAGGGACAGGATGTGGCCGAGGGGGCACGAGAGAACCATGTGATTATTCACAGAGGAGCCCCAACGCCGGCAGGCTGCCCCCAGGGAAACTTGGCACGGTCTGTGCACTCCCACAGCCGCACTCCATCCCCCAGACAACTCGGTGGGCACTGAGCCTGGTTCGGCTACAGAACAGGATTGGGGGTGGAGCAGAGGGGACTGTAGCTTCTCCGAACGTATAAGCTTCTGCAGGATGCTGCTGGGACTCGCAGGCCCAACGGGGGGACATCCTCTAGCAGCGGGTGCAAGAGCCAGTGGCCTCAGGGGGAATACAGAGCGCGCAACGGTCTTAGGCTGCTGGTGCCCATGCACTTCAGGGCTAGGCTGCCCCCTCTGTCGGGCAGGACATGCACTGATAAGAGCCCCTGGGTGATCAGGGAGCCAAAGTAGCCTGTTCTCTGCTCCCTGAGCTGTGCTCCCCAGCATGAGGCCGTGTCGACCCAAGGAAGGGGCATCTTGTTCTGTAAGCTAACCTGTCTCTCCCTGGGGCACATGGGCGCAGAGAAGGAGGCCCAGAGCCAACGAGGCTGTTCAAAACCCTCGATCCAAGTCACTGCTCCAAGTCATAGGACTTCTGAAAAAATCCTTTTCTTGGTGCTCTGAGTCTCCTATTATAAGCTGGAGAGTAGCTCGCCTGGTCTGGGGTACATTTCCTGTGAGCTGAGTTAGTGGGAGTCGGTTCCCGTGGACTGGTCATCTCTGGGCGTTGCGACAGATTCAGCGTCTGACCTGCAGGACCACCCCTGCCCCCAGCAGCCTCTTGAACCCTATCTCCATCTTCATCTAGAGACATCTCGACCTCTGCTAGTATATTTATCCTCCCGAGGCCCCCAGTGAGGACCACAAAGGAGTCTCCCCTCCCTTCTCCTCCCCTCTCCCCACCCTGCCCAGCACCAGCCTCCTTCCCAAGCACATGTCTTTCCGGACTCTGGGATGTGAGGGTAATGGATCATACCCATTATCCACCATGGATATCTAGCATTTTTTTAAATTTCTGTTTGGATCCCACCTTATTTCAAAATAACTTTAGGCGGCTGGTAGGAGTAAGCACACCCCTGTCTAACTCATAAGACTGTTGTAAAAATTAAATGTGGAAAATTATCAAACACAATACAGGTGTGATGTTTTGCTGTTTTTCTCCAAAAGGACTTAGCCCACCCTTCTCTGGCGCCCCAGTGGAGTTGCCGATGGTAACTCCAGAACTTTCCAAGTCCTCTGGGCTAAACTCAGGCGTGATGTATGATTGTCTCCTGCCCCACTGGCTTCCACTATGGCTTCGTAAGTTCCACGGATGCACCATGGGTTTTCTGTTTGCTGGTCAGTCTGCTAAGAGCTTTAAATGCAGTATTGAATATGAACTCAGTAGACTCTCGTGTCCCCATTTTTTTTTTTAAGATTTTATTTATTTGCTTGAGAAAGAGCAAGCAAGCGCACGTTGTGGGGGAAGGGCGGAGGGAGAGAGCAGACTCCCCGTTAAGCAGGGGGCTCCATCCCAGGACCTCTAGATCATAACCTGAGCCACCCAGGCGCCCCACCCCCATTTTATAGGTAAGAGAACTGAAGCTCAGAATTCATATAATTTACCCAAGATCTCACAGGTAACAAGTGAAAGAGCTGTGCCCTGAAACGGTGATTGTACCCCAGGGAACACGGACTCAGAGGCCTCCCTGCAGTGCGTGGATAGGGTCAGGTGTAAGGCAAGAGGGGATGGGGGGTGGCTTGTGGCAATCGGACCACACAGCCACCTGGGGGCTTTCACGTTCCCAGTCTTTTACCCGGCCGTCCCAGCCATGACACAGTGGCCACTTCTGCCACCCTTGGATCAAGCTCTAGTCCTAACTGCCTCCCCGCAAAAGCTGCTCTCCATGCCCCCTGCCACCATCCGGGGCCTCACCACTCACAGCTGGGATGCTGCGGGAACCTCCTCCATGGCCTTTCTGCCTCCAGCCTCTGCTCTCCGGAGCCAGACACCGTCCTTTCCCTGAGCACCCAGTCCGACAGAGACCCCGCCCCGCAGACACTCAGCCCTCGCAGGCCCACCCCAGGGACCATCATCGAGTGGCAGGAACAAGGACTTTGCAGCCAGACAGTCCTGGGTTCTAATATCAGCTCAGCTATTTGCTAGCTGCGTCGCCTTGGGTAAGTTTCTTCACCTCCTCGGCCCTCGGTTTTCTCTAGGACGACAGCCAGCACGCAGGCCTTAGGCGCACTAAATGCATTTGTAGTTGTAACAGCTCAGCCCAGTGCCAGCCCAGGATGTGTTTACCCTGCCGGCAGACACACAAAGCGGCGGAGGGGTTGGTACGCTCTCCCCTTCGCGTGTCACTACCAAACCTGGCAAGCCAGGGACGATTGTGGACTTGCCCAGCTAATAAATGGAACATTCAGGTTCCAAATCCAGGGCAAGATGGAGACCGAATCTCATCTGCAAGATGGAGACCGAAACGCCAGCTACACCCGGTCTGGCGTCCACCTGGAGGAGACGCCTCGCGTGTGGCAGGAGCAGGGCTCTGAAACTGCGAGGCCTATTTAGGGAGGCAGGAGGGCCAAAGGGCCAGCTAGAGCGGAAGCTGAGCTCGTCCCCAGACCCCAAGCAGGCCTGCAGGGCAGGGCCATTTTCAGCCCTTTACAGACCCTGCATCTGCTTCTCAGAGCCCCCCCGCCCCGCATGACAACAAACTCAAACGCACCCACATCCCTCATCAGATGTAACACTTCTTTGCCTTAAATGTAAAAGGGCTTTTGTAAATTTGCTTTTGAAATTACTTGACTATGAGTAAGTCATTTAATTTACTCTTGGCTATGATTTCTCTTCAATCATTCTGCGTATCCTGGAACTCTTGCCAAAAATCCAACTTGCAGATTGTTTTCAAATATAATGACATATGTAAGGGTACCAAACTTAAGGGATATTAAAGTTGACATACTGCTTTCCGAAAGCATTTGATTAAACATGCACCATTTTGATGCGGTCTATTGCATATTTTGTAGCCCCCAAAGCTTTTCTTTTAGGATTCTGACATTTCCTGGGCCTTACATCCCTCCCTCCGAGCCAGGACACTTGGGGACTCCCGATCTCCGGACCAGCAGGCCGCCTTGGGATCTCCCGCTACAGAAATACCCAGCCCCGACCGTCCAGGGCACTGGGCACCTTTATTCTCAACTTGAAAACAAAATGATTTGCCAAATGTTGGGTTAAATGTGGTTTAATACTTATTAAACCTTCATTGGAGTTTCAGAGAAAATGAATTTACAAAGGAGGCAATACTTGGATGGGGCGAATGTTCTGACGTAGGGTTTGGAAATCAGGATGATTGTCATCCTAACCAAACCCTACCACCCCTCTCCCATGTGGGGAGCATAGCCAGGACCCACCTCCCCTCTCTCAAACTCCCCCAGGAAGGGCCACTGGGAAGGTGAAAGTTTTGTGACTGGCCAGGCGTAGACTTCATTGAGGGCCGGCCCTGCAGGGCAGACTGGACAACGTGGGTATTGCACTCTGGGCCTTTTATTTTATTATTATTGTTGTTGTTGTTGTTGTTTTGGTGGGGGCCTTTTAAAGCAGACCAGTTTGTTTTTGCTTTTGTTTTTTATATGCCCATCATGGGGCTCGAACTCAAGACCCTGAGATCAAGAGTTGCATGCTCTACCAACTGAGCCAGCCAGGGGCACCTAAAGCAGACCAACTGTTTGTTTGTTTGTTTGTTTGAAGATTGATTTATTGATTTGAGGGAGAGCGAGTATGCATGCACACCTGTGCATGCGCAAGTGGGGGGGAGGGGCAGAGGGAGAGGGAGAGAGAGTCTCAAGCAGACTCCGTGCCGAGTGTGGAGCCTGACGTGGGGCTCGATCCCACGACCCTGAGACCATGACCAGCCCTGAAATCAAGAGCTGGATGCTGATCAGTTGAGCCACCCAGGCGCCCCGCAGACCAGTTTTTTAAATTCCCTCTGCTGCCCACCGTACTCCCCTCCAGCTCCACAGAGAGGCAGAAGGCCTGGCTCCCGACCGCTACGGAGGCGCGTGGGTGCCTCCCTCACAGAGACGAGCACACACACCCGCAAAGCAGGCCATGAGGATGGGCAGGACGTGACGCCAAGGAAAGGAAAGCAGGTGGCAGGACCGCACGGGAGGCATTCGGGGAGGGAGAGGGCAGGGAAAGGACTTCAGGCTCATTCATTTCTATTGATAAGCAATAATATATATATATAATACATTTTATCATATATATAATCTTGGACCCGGTCATTTCACTCATGGGCATCCAGACTGGGGGAATATCCGTAAAGCCTGTAAAGATAATACTAGCCACTACTAATGAGGACTTAATATTTTATATCCAGAGATGGGATTGACTGAATGAATCCCAAATCACCCCGTGAGGACAGTGCTATTATTATCCCCATGAAATGGGTGAGGACCTAGAGGCACAGAGAGGGGAAGTAGCTGGCCTCACGTCACACAGCCAGATAGTAGTGAAGCCAAAATGCACAAGCAGGTGGGGAGGGGCAGAGGGGGAGGGAGAGAGGATTTTAAGCAGGCTCTACGCTCACCACGGAGCCCAACTCGGTGCTCCATCTCACTACCCCGAGATCATGACCTGAGTGGAACCCAAGAGTCGGACGCCTAACCGACTGCGCCCCTCAATTTTTTCGTTATTATTTGTCACGGTGATCTGTGGTCGTTCCTGTCACTATTGTAATTGCTTGGGGACATCACAAACCACGGCCATGTAAGATGGCAAACTTAATAGACGTGTGAGTTCTGACTACCCCACCCACCAGCCTTTCCCACCGCGCTCCCTCTCCCTGGGCCCCCCTTCTCCCTGAGACGCAACAATATTGAAATCAGTTACCACCAGCAAGGGCCTCTGAGTGTTCGAGTGAAAGGAAGAGTTGCACGTCTCACACTTTAAATCAAAAGCTAGAAATGATTAAGCCTAGTGAAGGAGGCGTGTCGAAAGCCAAGAGAGGCAGAAAGCTAGGCCTCTTTCGCCAATTAGCAAGTTGTGTGTGCAAAGGAAAAGTTCCTGAGCACTTGAATGATAAGCAAAACAGCCTTTTAAAAAAAGCAAGCAAGCAAGCGAACAGCCTTATTGCTGATGTGGAGAACGTTTAAGTGACCTGGATAGAAGATCAAACCGGCCACAACATTCCCTTAAGCCAAAGCCTCCAGTTAGGGGCTAATGCAGCTGGTGACTTTAAGGGGAAGCCAGGGCTCATCTATCATTGCAAAGGCCCGAGGGCCCTTGAGAATTAGCTTAAATCTACTCTGTGCTGGATCAGGGGCACAATAAAGCCTGGATGACAGCACATCTGTTTACAACATGGTTTACTGAATATTTTAAGCCCACTATTGAGACCTGCTCAGAAAATGAGATTCCTTTCGTAATACGACTGCTCGTTGGCACTGCATCTGCTCACCCAGGAGCCCTGCCAGACGTGTGCGTGAGGTCGTGTGGTCTTCATGCCCGCTGACCCGGCATCTACGTAGCAGCCCGCGGACCTAGCAGTCACTTCAATTGTCAAATCTTATTATTTAAGAATTGCATTTCATAAGGCTGTAGCTGCCGCAGCTAGCGATTCCTCTGATGGACCTGAGCAAAGTAAACGGAGAAGCTTCTGGAAAGGATTCACTCTCCTAGATGCCATGAAGACTATTTGTGATTCATGGGAAGAGGTCACGTATCAACACGAACAGGAGTTTGGAAGAAGTTGAATCCAGCTCTCACAGCTGACTTTGGGGGGTTCCAGACTTCAGTGGAGGAAGGAACTGCAGATAGGGTGGAAATAGCAAGAGAGAAAGCCAGAAGATGAGATTGAATTGTTGCAATCTCATGATCAAACACGAATACATGAGAAAAGCAAGTGGTTTCTTGAGATGGAATCTACTCCTGGTGAAGATTGTTGAACTGACAACAGAGGGTGTAGACTAGCACAAAAACTTTGTTGATAAAGCCACGGGGGGGGGGGGTGCGCCTGGGTGGCTCAGTTAAGCGACGGACTCTTGATCTCGGCTCAGGTCATGATCTCGGGGTCGTGGGACAAAGCCCTGCATCGGGTTCCGTGCTCCGTGTGGAGTCTGCTTGAGATCCTCTCCCTCTCCGCCCCTTCCCCTGCTCGCACTCTCTCTCTCAATAAATAAATAAATAAAATCTTTTTTAGGGGCGCCTGGGTGGCTCAGTGGGTTAAGTGTCCCAGGTTCCTGGGATCGAGCCCCACGTCAGACTCCCTGCTGACCTGCTTCTCCCTCTCCCTCCACCTGCGGCTCCCCCTGCTTATGCTCGTGCTCTCTCTCTCTCTCTGTCAAATAAATAAATAAAATCTTTAAAATTTAATAAATAAAATCTTTTTTAATAAAGCAGCAGGGTTTGAGAGGATTGACTCCCAATTTTGAAAGAAGTTCAATTGTGGGTAAAATGCTATCAAACAGCACTGCTTGCTACACAGAAATGGGATAAATTGTGGAAGGGAGAGTCCATTGAGGTGGCAAACTTCATTGCTGTCTTTGTTGAAGAAATGGCCACAGCCACCCGAGGCTACAGCAGCCACCACCCTGATCAGTCAGCAGCCACCAATGTCCAGGCAAGACCCTCCCCCAGCAAAAAGATTACGACTTGCTGAGTTCCGGTGATGGTAAGCATTTTTTAGCAATAACGCTTTTTTAAACTAAGGTATGCATTGTTTTTTATATATATGCCATTTCATTTTTTACGTCTTTTACACATATGCTACATTTTAGAGAGAATGCTATTGCACACTTAACAGACTGTAGTATAGTGTAAACATAAGCTTTATACGCACTGGGAAACCAAAAATTAATTCGACTCACTTTATCGTGATATTCGCTTTCTTGCAGTGGTCTGGAACCGACCCTGCGATCTCCCTGAGGTATGCCTGTATTTGTAAAGGACATTTTAATGAAATGTGGAAGGACTTACGTTAAAATATCTTAGGAACACAAAATTATACATATATGATCTCAACTCAAAGATGTCTCTTAGAAAAGAGCTGAAAGGAATATATACATATGTATTTAAGATATATAAAGGGGCACCTGGGTGGCTCAGTCAGGAGGCTCTTGATTTCAGCTCAGGTCATGATCTCAGGGTCGTGAGATTGAGCCCCGAGTCGGGCTCCACACCAGGCATGGAACCTGCTTAAGATTCTCTCCCCCCTTCCCTCTCTGCCCCATCCCTGCCCCCGCACACGTGCTCTTTAAGAAAAAATATATAAATACAAATAAAACAAATTATATAAACATATCTCAGACATGCAGGTGATCAGCAAATAGTTGTTGAAACTGGTGGATTGTGAGTGGGCTTTTTTCTTCTTCCCATTTTTCTGTAGTTTCCAAATTTCTCTAAATGAAAATTCTTTTCAGACAGGAAGAACTATTACGGCCTTACCGTTGTAAAATTATTTGCTCTCAGTCAATGTTTAAAAGAGAAATTTCTGAGACACTAAAAAACCAGAAGCAAGTCATTTTTTTAAAAAGAGGGAGAGGTTGCTAAGAAGCTCTTTAAATTGGTCATGTTCTGAGGGCTAGGCCTCGGCACACACTGACAATGTTACGAAGGATGAGAACGTGGAATGGATCCTGTTATACGGAAAAGCAGAGTTCCTTGGGCAGAGGAGACCTGGGGTGGGGGTGGGGAGCCCTGGGCCGTGAGCCCCCTTGCCTTCCAATCCAGGTTCTGCCACTTGCTCCTCCTGGGGCTGTTTCCTGAGCCAGAAACCAGCCAGCGCGGTACAAGTTCTTGCTCAGCAGTCTGCTCTAATGTGCGGTTTTAGTGTCTGTAAATGGCTAGAACGAATTCGTGGATGATGCCTTCTGGAGGCAGAGGGAGCCCTGGTCTTGGCCAGGGAGGAGCCTGGTGGTCAGCGGCCACAGGAGGCAGTGGCATCAGGAGAGCTTCTGCCCAGAGGCACCTGGCCAGGTGCAGATGCGCGGTCTGCCAGGGAGAGGGGGGCTGGGGCAGAGCAAGCAGACGGGAGGGGAGGAAGCCAGCCTCCCGCTCCCTCACCAGGCCCTCAATTACTCACGCTCCTGCTGTCCCAGGGCTCATTGTTTCTGAAGCACCAGCCCATCTATCTCCCCACTCAGCAGCCACAGCTTCGACAGCCTTTTCTGCACAGCAAAGGTCACACGCCACTTTTCTCCTTTACTCGGGCAGCGCACTCCAGCAACCTCAATGCCCAGGGAGGTGGACCGAAGCCAAGCTGTTTAAGCCTGGATTCCAACGGCACAGGCTTTCTCCCACCCTTGTAAGAGAATGTGCTGGGGGGCGGGCAGATGTCCACACCGCATCTTCCCCCTACAGAATCAGAACCTCTGAGGGTAAGAACTGGAAATGGCATTTTAAACAAGTCCCCCAGAAAAGCCTGATGTCCCAAGTTGGAGAACCAATGGCCTCAGGTCTGCTTGTAAGTGCGGATTCCCACATCCACCCAGCTGTCCCGAGAGGCTGGCGGTGAGGAAGAGACGGAAGGGGTTGCTAGTCCTCAAACTGGTATGACAGGAATGTGCCCCAGACCTGGGGCCAAGTGTGCCCTTCAGAGGGGGCAGGCTGGATAAGGGCCTGGGGCAGCAGATGCGTCCCCGGCGGGCCTCTCCTCCCACCCAGCTTCCTTAGTCTGTTTCCGCGCGCACACGTATCAGCCAAGCCCAGCCTCTCCCCTCAGGATCTGCAGTACGTCTATCCAGTACTCCCAGATTCACCCTCCGCCACGGCTCCCATGGCTCTCCCTCTCCCAACAGAGATCCCACCTGCCCCATTACTTAAATAATCTTTATTTCTCATGCACTAGGAAAGATGGGATTGTATGAAACACTGCATTTCACAGCAAAGGCCTCAGTCCAAAACACAACGCAGGGGACCAGGTAGATTCAGGTCTGGTCAGAACTCTGGGGACCATCGTGGGGACCCCGCCCCCAGGGCTGGTGACAGATTCAGGACCCTCCAGCTGCAGCGCCCCAGACACAACACAGGGCAGCTGCCCCCTCCTACAGAGGCACAGGAAGGCGACGCAGGCAGAGCGTGTGGACCGCAGAAAGGATGGAGGAGGCCGCTAGGGAGTGACGTGGTGGAGGTGGTGGTCCAGCGCCTCCGAGGGCAAGTCCGGGCAGCCAGGGCTGAGCCTGAGCTCTCCGCCCGACGGTGCTCACTACGGAGCTGCTGGAGCTCCACGCACCCCCGGCAGACAGGCACAGGCCCCACCTCCCCGCTCCCCAGCCACGCACACAACACAACGTCCGCACAGGCGGGACCCCGAAGGCTAGAGGGGCCAGCCCTCCTCAACCATCCCCAGGCCCTGCGGGCACTTCGACGCCCACAGGACAGCCAGACTTCAGAGGTTGCTGGGACAGGGCCATGGGCAGGGCAGCCAGCAAACCTGGGCCATCCGGTACCATCGGAGCCAGGACAAGGGCGAAGCAGATTCTGGGCACCACTTTCCCGGAAGCGGTACAGGGACAGACACAGGTTGGAGACATGCAGGACAGAACACAGAAGAACAGACACATGCAGACACGACAGGGTGGGAGGGGTCGGAGGATAAAAGGTGGTCAAGGGGCCGAGAGGCGGGGCACGCGGTGGGCGGGCTCACTGAGGCCCCGGGCTTGTCGTGAGCCCGCTCTCCTCGGGGATGGTCTCCAGCATCTCACTCTGGACAGCCTGCGTGATGAGCGCCAGCTCCTGGCACAGAGTCTCATAGCGGTAGCCCACACGGATGTCCGGCACGTTCGTGCGGCGGATATCATTGCCCTCGGGGCCCTCCTTGGTGTAGTTGGGTCCCAGCCAGTGGCTCTTCACCTGCAGGGGGCAGGGCCATCAGACAGGGCCGCAGCTGGCTTTGAGGGGCCACGCCGCAGCCCTGAACCAGCAGCCCTGGGGCCATCCCAAGCGCAGAGGAGAGGAGGGTGGCCCGCAGCCCCAGGCAGGCGGGGGCAGTACCTTGTGGGAGAAGCCGCTCATGAGCACGCTGTTGCGCGCCAGCTCGCACATGTCGCAGGAGCTGAGCTTCCACACCTGCGTGGCGATGCTGTACTCCTCCATCAGTGGCTCCTGCACAGGCCAGGGGCCCTCAGAGGGGTGCGCGGCGGCCTGCCACCCCGTCCCCGCCCGTCCTTGTGCCCCCTTCCCCCACCCCCGGAGTTGCACAGGGCGCGCTGCGCTCCACCAGCAGGGGGCAGCACCAGGCCTGAGGCCCAGGGGCCGGGCGCCCTCCGGGTTCTGACCTTGGTGAAGTGGAACTGCAGGGGATCATCAGTGGACAGCGAGACCATGAGCCCGCGGGACAGGTACTCGGGTAGCGGGTTCCGGTGGTAGCTGAGGAAGAGGCTGTTGTTGCTGAGCGGCGACATGGCGATGCCGATCTGGGCCAGGTAGTACAGGTACTGCAGGACCGGGGCCTGGGCGGCAACGTCGATCAGGAGCACACCCGGCTCTGGAGGAGGGGGCAGGCCCCGGCGGGGGGGGGCGGGGAGCCCAGGCTCGGCCCCAGGTAACGAGGGTCATCTACAGCCAAGACCCAAGCGAGGGCCGCACAGTGGAGGCTGGGGCGTGCAGGGGTCCCAACTGGGGCTTTGCTGGGAGGAAGCTCGGTCACCGAAGAGGCTCGAAGGGTGGAAAGGAAGGTGAGCGATCGGGAGGGGAGGCTGGGGGTGCAGACCCTGACCTTGCGCAGAAGCAGCCCGTGCGAAATGTTCTCGGCCAGCATGAAGGCCGACACCAGGTGGTGGATGGGCCCGGCTTCCCCACAGTGTGGCCTCAGCACAAACGTGTGGAAGCCCCTCTGCCTGGGCGTAAAGACAGCGTCAGCTCCCCAGCGCGGGCCCCGAGGCCCCACCCGGTGACTGTGCGGTGACTGTGTGGACCGGGACAAGCGCTAGGGGCACATGCTTGGCTGTGAGGGGTGGGCCCAGACAGAACGCACTGGGTCCGGAGCGGGGGCCCGGGTGGTCGGGGCTCTGGCGGCCCCAGGGCAGGGCGGGCGGGCACGCACCGGCGCAGGTGGTTCAGCATGGCCATGTTGGCGAAGGTGTAGTACAGGTAGTAGGCGTAGGGCGGGTTGTCCTCCTCCACCCAAGCCTCGGGGAGGGGGCTCTCCAGGTTGAAGACGTGATTCTCGGGCTTAGACTCATCATCCACGCTGTCAAAGCCATCCACCTGGCACGGGACCCCGGGGTCAGGCCGGGAGCTGCAGCGGCCCCTGGGGCAGGCCACCCCCCCACCCCGCCCCTCCCCCGTGCGGCCCCCTCACGTGCTCCAAGAACAGGTGCAGCTCCGGGTGGCTGGCAGGGTGCACGGTGGCCTCAAACAGTGGCAGGAAGATGTTCTCCAGCATCTCCTGGAAGTTGGCCAGCTGGCCCTTGGTACGGTACACGTCGCTGCGGGCAAGACGTCCGCACGCGGGACGTGCGGGTCAGTAAGCAGCGGAGCCTGGCCCGCACTCACAGAAGCGCTTCCGCACGACACTGGGTGGGCCAGGCTGGGCAGACCACGAGTGGAACCAGGGGCTTCCCCTTCCGCTTCTACTCAGAGGGCTTAGCTGGGGCGGGGGAGGACCCACCATCCCCGGCGGGCAGGAGGCAGGCGCTGTCCCCTTGAACCCTGCCCCCACGTTCCCTCCGGCTCCGAGGGACACTCACAAGAGGCGGGGCACTTGCACAAGCCAGCGCACGTTGGGAGAGTGTACTCGGTGCTTCACGGCCCAGCACGCCAGCTTGTCCCACTCGTCCCTCGAACGCCCATAGATGGAGAGCCGCAGCTCCGCGTTCTGGTATTTGCTCTCCTCCAGGTCTGACATCACCTCCTGAAAGACACACAGCAGGGCGACCGTCACACTCACCCACCCATGACACCAGGCTCCCATGCGGTCGGGGGAGGCGCCACTCAAGGCTCACGCTGCCCCTGCACCTGGGCCTGGGCGGTCCCTCCTCCTCACCTTGATAATGTGGGCAAAGTACTTTCCAGAAACCCTGTTGTCAGTCTTGATGAAGATCTCTCGGAGGACAGACTCCCCAATGGGGTTGTATTTGGCATTGAACTTGTCAAAGCGATGGAAGGTGTTCCTGTCCTGGGGAAGACGGCCAGGCCCAGGTCACCCCTGCCCCTGGGCCACGCGCTGACCCAGCCCCTCAGCCCCTGTGCCACAGGGACAGACCGCGTGCATGTCCAGTGTGTCCACACTCAGGTCGTAAGCAGTGAGGTTCATGCTCTCGAAGACCTCCCGTAGCGTCTGCTCGCGGCCCTGCTCCACGTGCACGATCTCCTCCAGGTGTCGCTTCATCGCCCGTTTGATAAAGCGCAGCAAGTGCTTCTGGTTCATGCAGGACGAGGCATGGATGTGCGTGTCCACCTGGGGTGCAACGGGGGGCCGCTGGGTTCCCTGGAGGCCAGGAGGGTCTGGGGCCTGGGCAGTGGGATGGGACGGGACTGTCCGCGAGGGAGGCCGGGCAGGGGTGCAGGGCCGGACACGGGGGGAGGCCCCACCTTCCGGATGTTGTAGAAATCTCGGTGCGGCACCTTCTTCTGGGCGGCCAGCTCCTTCATCTCGTTGAGCAGCACGTGCATCTGGAACTTGGAGCTCAGGTACTGTAGCCGCCGGTAGCAGAAGGACTTTCTGGGCAGGGAGAGAACAAGGCAAGGGCTCTGGGCCACAAGCAGACGGGGCAGCTGCGAGGGGGGAGGGGACAGGACTGAGGCTGCGCAGGGCAGCAACCGATGGAGGAAAAGTCTAGGTCTCGGTGACTGTGAAGGGGTGAGAGGTGGCGGCAGGTGTCTGCGGCAGGGCTGGGGCTGGACAGTCCGGGCTAGAAGGGAGCCAAGTGTCTGGGACAGGCAGGGACTCACATGGGGCCGTTGATTATCAGGGCCATCAGCACATTGACATCCGCCACAAATTCCTGCAGGTCAGGGTACGGCAGCTCCACTTCTGGGCAACTGGCAGGTAAGGGGAGCTCGGGTGAGGGGAGCAAGCCATGCCCGTGGGCCCTCCCAAGTCAGGACAGCCCCCACAAAGCTCCCCTCCCGCCCCCCACTCCCCACACCCGCTTACTGCTCATCGGGTTCCCTGCGGGTGTAGACATGCACCACGCCCTGCACCATGCGCAGACCCAAGCCCAGGTCCCCAGGCATGGTGCTTGGCTCACAGTACTCATAGGGGTGTTGCTCCAGCGCAGGGGGGTGCACTGGGGCATCTGCGGGGTGGGGAGGGTGGAGTCAGGGCCAGGGCTCTTCCAGGCCGCCTGCTGCCCAGCCCAGAGGCCCCGCAGAGGGGGAGAGTTCCTGCCCCTGCCTCCACCCACCATGGGCTAAGAGGCTGGGATGAGCCTGGGGAGGGGGGAGAAGCAGGCAGGGTGGAGGTTCCCGGGCACCAAAGCTCAGGGGAGTCGGGGACACCAGGGTGCTTGAAGTAGAGAAGGGATGGGGGGTCCCACCAGCGGACACAGGGGTGTCGGGGCCCTGCTCGTAGGTCCGTGTCTCCAGAGGCTTCTCAGCCAGCTGCTGCAGGTACCGACGGGTGGTGGGACAGAAGCTCTGCAGCGACAGGGCCATGTACTTCTCCCGGATGAAGAGTGCCCGCACCACACTCTTGGCTGCATCCAGCAGGTCTGTGAATGGCACCTGGCGACAAGGACATGAGGTCACTCTCCTTCGTCTCAGACCCAGGTGAGGCTTGCCCTCGCGTCTTCCCCGAGGTCTGGGCCCTGGAAACAGCACGTCTACTAGCTCCCAGCCACAGACCCTTTGCCGCTCCGGCTTTTGGAAAGAGAAATGCTCTCTCTAAGACGCACTCAGCCTCCAGGCTGGGGAACAACACTGGGATACTGTGCAGTCGAGAGGGGTAGAGAGCCAAGGCCCTGCCCCTGCACTGACCCCACACTTCTCCTCGCCGGAGATGGTGACCCGCTGAAATTCCCGCTCTAGCACCACGTCCCGCTCCCGCAGGCCCCGGTCGCCTTGCCCTTCGCCCTGCTCCTTGTAGAGCCTACGAGGGGAGAGCACAAGGGAGGGGGCTGGAGCCAGTAGCAGGACAGGCCCCAGCCCCATGCCCCCACATCTCTCCGTGCCCCTTTGCCCTCCTCACTGGAGGTCCAAGGCACTGTCTGTCTTCAGGAAATCTTGCTTGGCCCGAAGCAGGATGTCCGGCTCCAGCCTAGAAGGGAGAGGAACAAGAGGTCAGGCTGCTGACAAGGGATGGCCCTGGTTCTCAGGTCCCTGCCCCGTGCTGGCTGCTGTGCACGTGTTGTTCCTCGTGGCCTCATGGGGCCATGGAAGCCTGCACTGTGGCTGCTGTCCGGCCCCAAGTTACCAATGAGAAGGCACACTCAGAAGCTGAGCGACACAGCTAGGCCCCACGGGTGGGTACGAGACAGAACCAGAACCCAGCAGCCTGACTCTAAAGCCTGGGCTTCATACGACACTCTAGGCTCCTTCCCTAGTGGGTCGCAGAGGGAGGACAGGATGGGAGAGGGACCAAGATGGGGCTCTGAAAGTGTCCCAGCAGAGACAGAGGGATACCGGGCAGCCCACCCCGTGCCCCCGACCCCACAGCTGTCCGGCTGTGCCCCACCCCCGTCCCATGGCTGCCTGCTGGACTCTGGGGCTGGGGCCTTACTTGACATCCTGGCTGATCTGCCTTTCCAGGCGCTGCCGCCGCTCCTCCAGCTGCTCAATGGGGCTCTCCTCGGGGAACTCGTACGGGGCGCTGCGGAGCTCGCTCTCAGCCAGGGAGCGGCTGAACAGCTCCTGGTGGGAGGGAAGGAAGGGTCAGTGTGCCAGGCCCTCCCTTACAGGGTGTCGGGATGGGGGGAGGGCAGCAGGAGCTGGAGGTACCTGGGAAAGGCTAGGGATCGGGGCACAGCCAAGCGTGGAGTAAGGGGTGGCTGAGATGGAGGTGTGTGGGGAACAGAGACAGGGCACGGGGACGGCGGTGCAGGGGTGTGGGGTGAGGCGCCGGGCGGTACCTCGGCGATCTCCTTGCATTTGCCGTCCATGGACGTGCGCAGGTCGAGCGGGAAGTGCTTGAGGCAGGGGGCAGGGCCTGGCAGGGATCGGGCAGCCTGCAGCGGGGGGGCCCCCAGCCCACCCCGAGCCTCTGTGGAAACAGCGATGCCAGGGTCAAAGGGGGGAGGGCAGGGCCTGCGTGCACTAGAAGCCCTGGGCCCCTGCACGCCGCAGGCCTGTCCCAGAGAGAGGCCAGGGTCTGGAAAGTGGGCAGTCCCTCCTCAAAGGCTGAGGACTGGGCCTGCATGGGGCTCCCAACGGATGTCGCCCTCACAGTCTAACACCGGGCCCCTCACCCATTCCAGGCACAGGAGTCGGGGGTCTGAGGCTGCCTCTAGAGCAAGCGGATTCGCTCACTCCAGGAGTAAGAACCTGAATCCTGGACTAGGACCCGCTGCCTCAGTGAGCAGGAGACCTCCGGGCAGGCACACATGTACGCACAGACACACACAGATACACACACACAAACCCTGGGTGCTCATTAAGGACCTGGTGGCCGAGCCAGCAATCCCCAGCCCACAGCTTCCAGGGTAGGCAGGCCCGGATCAGTCCTGCTTCTGGACCCAGCAACCCTCCTTTCGGAAACCCAGGGCCTTTGCTGATATCCCAGACCTACAGAGTGCAGGCAAGTCACAGCTGCCACTTAGCTCTGACCTGGGGACCAGACCCCCGGGGAAGAGGAGAGGAAGTGGAGGGCCTGGTTGGCAGCAGGAACCCTACCTCCTCCCCAGCGGCGTGCCCTCTCCCCCAGGACCCCAGGGCTGCCAAGATGGGGCCTGGCTCCAGCCTGCCCCTCCCACTGCTGGCTGCCCCTCCAAAGGGAGCTGCCACAAGCAGCCTGCGCCACTCAGAGGCCCCAGGATCTGGGCCGGAGGCCCCAGGGAGGGCCTGGGGAAGGGAGTATCAGAAGCCAGGGCCTCTCCACATGCAGGCCAGAACTCCTCAGGGGCACCACCAGGAGGCTAGCACTGAAGGCCTTGAAGCTGCTAGTCTAGGGGGCTGCCTGAGCCCCCAGCCAGCTCAGACCCTCCCTGGGCTACCAGCGCCACCCTCCCCACCAGGAAGCTCTCCACCAAACGGGGGCTCTCCCAGCCGGCTCTGAAGGGTACTCCCTTCTAGCACCCTCCTTTTCCCCTTTGCACTGGGTCTTAGGGATGGACTGGAGGCTCTGCCCAGGTAGCGTGCCTTAAAGTCTGTGGGCTCACTTCCCAATCCCCCAGAGTTGGGTCCCAAGGCTGGACAAAGGGAAGAGGAGGTGCCTGCCCCAGATCCAGGACCCAGCCCCCCCTCCCTGGTGCTGGCCTGATCCTACCGACAGAGTTCGGGCAGCTCCAGCCAGTACCCCTGTGCCCCTTGCCCGCTGGTTTGCTGAGTGGAGCTGTAGCCAGTCCCTCAGGACAGCTCAGGGGCCGGCACGGGCCGTACCAAGTGCAGCTGCGTGCAGGGGAGACCCTAGGATGACAGCGAGCAGGGGGCTAGGGAGGCCCAGGGGAGCCAGAAATCAAGGGAAGGAGCATCAGAGTTGGGAAATAAGAGGAACCTCAGAAGGGAACAGCTTTAACCTCTACCGTACCAGGGTCCAGCCTAAAGTGGAGCCCCCGAGGGGGCGGAGCAGGGTAGGCTGACAAGGGCAGGGCAGTCTGGCTGGCAGGGGCTGAGCCTCCTTAAAACGCACTACCCTAGGAATAGTGAGTGAGCAGGGCCAGGGTAGACCAAGGGTGGGGGGGAGAGGAGGGGAGGAGCAGCCCTCATCTCCGTACACAACAGCCCCAGGCCAGCTTCCCCTGCCCAGTGGCTTGTTTTGCTCACCACTGTCCCCTGGGTCCCTGACTGTGGGATCCCTTGGGACAAAGCCTCTTCCAGCGAGAGAAGTTGGCTGGCAGTGAGGGAAGTGACTCAGTCCAGGTAGGGACCAGGTACTGAGCTTCTACGCTGCCCAAGGGGCCTGATTCATGGCCCCCCAGACCTCCAGCCTCCTCTCGAAGCCTCTCGTCGGGAACAAACTGTCCAGGAGGGAGAAGTGTGGGAGATAAGGGACTAGAATTTGGAGGACTTGAGTCTGACTCTATTCCCACTTACTAGCATGTCTCTGCCTCCCGGAGGCTTCAAGTCCTGTCCATAATGGGGTGATAAGCCGGTCCTGCCCTATCTAGCCACCAACTTCCTTAAGGCTAGAAGAGATACGGCTCTGCAAGTGTTGCATAAAACATCATTATTTGCGATTATCAACTCCTGGGACCCTCCGAACACTTATGACATATAGTCCTACCTACTCGGGAGGCCCAGTGCAGGCCAGCACAACCACGCAGTAAAGGGCAGCAAAGAGAACAGAACTTGACACAGACAGAGATGGGGGTGACACTATCTCACACTTGGAAGAGGGCAGAGCAGGAAGAGGAGAGGAGGATGGGCACCTGCTCCACACCCAGGGTGTAAGACAGAGCCCAAGGTCCTTGCCCGTCCAAGAACCCTGATCCTATACAACTCCTCCCTTCTAGACCCCGGCAGGGGAGGCTGCCCACAGACCTCCAGGGCTGGTCTCTATCAGGTCAGCAGGAGCTGAATTGAAGGTCCTAATCTCAACCCCCCATCTTAGCAGGGTGGCCCAGGATCTCCACAGAAACACTGGGGTGACCAGGACAGGTTCCAGCAGCCAGAGCCATGCCTCCAGGCTGCAGACCCCTGCACGGGGCTGCAGGGGTTCATGACAGGTGACAGGCAGTAGCCTCCACACTCCCTGAGGCCAGGCCTAGAAGATCCAGCTTCCTGCCTGTTAGTCCCTTCCCCAGAGTCTGTGCACTCACACACACACACACACACACACACACACACACACACACGCAATCCACCAAAAGCCAGAGGGGACTGCTCCGGCCAACCAAGATCTTCCCACCTCATCTACCCTTTGCCCAGGGGTCCCCTCACCCACTGCCAGGACTGCCTCAGGCAGGAGGCAGAGACATGCCCAAAGCTTTGACCACTAAGTCTCAGATGCTCCCACCGAGTGACCACCCAAAGATGTACAGAGCTAGCCCCAGGGGACACACTCTCTGGAGGGCCCAGCCCTGAGCACAGAACACACAGACCCTCGGGACAGCACTGACCCCCAGGCAGTGTTTTCAATGGCCTAAGAAAATACAGGAGGTGGGTGGTCAGGCTCTAGGTACAGACAGCCGCTGAGGGGAGGGGGAGAAGACACTGGCTTGCCCTGGTCCCCAAAATGGGGGGTGGGGGGTCCTTCCGTAGCCACGAGGCCGGGGCACGGCAGACGGCAGGTAGCCTAGCCCTCAGGGAGAGGGACACAGCCACCCCATGCCGCCGGCTCCCAGCGATGCAGACATGCCTACGAGTGGGAGTCAGACCAAAGCGTGCAAGAGCACCCAAGCAGGCAGCGCCCCCAGCCCGAGCCCCCAAAACAGGCCGGGCCCAAGGACACCCCATACTTCCGAGGAAGCCCACAAGAAAAACCAGGGACGTGCAAACAGCAAATGATGGCTACGGTTGAGTCCCCAGCCCCTGGGATGCCCGGTAGCAGCGAGGGTGCCCTAACGTCAGACACCTCCCCCAGGAAAGGGATTCGAGATCTGGGGTCCTAGAAAGAAGAACTAACCACAGGAGGACGCCTGAGCCTGCCTGGTAAAGACAAGCCGCCAGCAGCGTGGCCAGCCCACAAACCAGCCAGTCCCACACATCTCCCTCTCCATTCACACACACTCCACATGCACACGGTCTTAGCACCTCCACACGCTGACACGTGTGCAAACACACCTCTTGCTGCACCCACACCTGCGCCCACTCCTTGTTACGGAGGGCAGCACCCCCCACACGGACCCGGTCACCTTCCACCCCACCTCCCTCTCCACACCACCTCCTAAGCCAGCTGTCCCTGGGCCCGAGGACAAGGAGGGGCATCACCCCAGAGGGGTGCAGGCGCAGGGGCACCCCCCCCACACACAGGACCAGTGGCCTGGGCCAGCGCTGGTGGGGCAGAACCAGCGCCTGAGGCTGGGGAGCACACACTCACCTGGTACTGCAGAGGACGCCTGCAAGCTGACCCGCTTCTTAAAGGGATATTTGGCCTTGGGATTGCCGGGGCCGGATGGGTTGGATGCCATGGCTCGAGCGGCGGACACGGCGGGGGAGTCTGAGCCGCACCAGCTGGGCCTGGCTCTGCCACATCCAACCCCTTCCTCCGCCCCGCCCCCAGCGGGAGTGACTGATGCAGGAAGCAGAAGCCCCGCAGGCGGAAGAGGCCCTGGCCACGATTTCTGATGTTGTCTAGGCAACCTCGGGGAGGGGGGCCTCCATCCCCGCCTCTCATCCCCTCCCTTCCCTCCTCAGACCCTGGAGTGACGCGACTGCTGCTAGCTGGGCCTGGGGGGGCGGGGGTGGGGGGAAGGTGAGCAAACAAGATGGGGAGGGGCCAGCCCCTAGCACTCCACTGACCCCTTCAGGAGCCCTTGCCCCTGGCCAGGGCTCTGGGGCACAGGAGTCAAAGTCCGGGCTGGCTGGTCCAGACGGCATGAGAGAAAAAAATAATAATAAACGGGAATCCAGCGCGAGCTCCCCCAAGCTCAGAACACATTGTCTCAGAGCAGGCGTACTCCGTGAAAACCCAGCCCCTCTGGGGCAGAGTCCCCTTTTCTCTTCTTATCAGATTCCCAGCCCCAGGGGTAGTCCAGCTCTGGGAAGATGGGGGTAGAACTGAGAATTCCGGCCCAGTAGGGAGGAGCCTGTCTTGGGAAAATTCCACTGGCCGGCAGAAGCCACCTTCTAGGAAGGCAGGAAGCCAGGAGGCAGGGGCTTCTCTGGCGGGGGGTGGCTAGGAAAGAGACCCCAGCAACTTCTGACTTTTCTGTCTTTTCGCACTCAGGCTCTGCTCTCCTAGGCCGGCCTCAGGAGGAGACGGCCACCTTCCCTAGGTCTGCAGGCTGTGCTGAGACCCCCACCCCCTTGTCACCCTGGCCATGCACTTTTCTGTCCCAGAGACCCTCCCCCCAACAGACGCGCACACACACTCACCTGAGGTCATGCTGCCCGAGCCCGCAGGGGTACCAGGGAGGCTGCCCGCCAAGGTCTGCCCGGCCGGGAAGCCGGGGTCGCAAGGGAGGGGAGGAGGGCTGAGACCCAGGCCCTGGCCAAGTCGCTCCGAGGACCCCTGCCCTGGCACTGAGACGGAAGTAGTAAGGCAGTCTTTCAAAATTGCCCGGAGGCGGGAGGTGGACCCCAGCAGACCTCGGCCGCTGCACTGGCCTCGAAGACCCCAGAGTCCCGACCCCCAGCTCTCTGCCCAAGAGGCGAGCAGGCCACGTGCTTCCCAGAGAGCAGGACCCGCAACTCGTCTGAGCTTCTCTCCACACGCTCTGGGTGTTCGGGATCGGACTACCGTAGCTGGACTGTGGGGGAGTCACGCAACAGGTACGACCCCACCAAAGCCTCGCCAGCGCCACCGAGCTCCTCTGACGCCCAAGGCCCCGGCAGATCCGAGGCCCCGCCCCCTCCGGGCAGGCCCCGCCCCCGCCGTGTTCCGCTTCCCCGCGCCACGTGGGCAGCCGCCACTCCGCAGTTGGCCCGGCCGGGTCTTGGGCAAGTCCTGTGCGTCAGCTTCCTCATCCGTGAAATGGGGTGGTGTGATCGCACTCAAGGGAGTTACTGTGAGCATTAAATGTTAAGCACCTTTCCAGGATGCCTGGCACAAAGTCGGTGGCCAATAAAAGATTAACTAGTAGTGTCTCAAGATTAATTCACTTTGAGAAGTCCTACCCCGGCATTCTCACTTCAGGTCATCCGTTTTCTTCTGGCAGGCGTAGATAAACAGGGTGTGCCCTGCAATTCTGGCTCCTCTTCCCGCGTTTACTTCTATATTTATTGGCTAAAAGCTTAGGCTCTGTAGCCAGAATGTGTGGGTTCAATTCCATACTCCCCCACGTACTTTGTGATTGACGTTGGGAAAGTCACTGCACTCTGTGCTCTATTTCGTCTGGCAAATGACTATAAGAGACCCTGCTTTTTTGGTGGTGGTTAAGATAAATGAGTTAATGTAAGTCAAGTGCTTAGAACAGTGTCTGGCCTGTAGTTACTACTCAATTAATGTCTGTGTCATCCTTGCTATGTCCTTGGCCTTGGTTCCCTGTTGACAACCTCACACTGTAATGATTCTCCTCGCAGCCTGTAAAGAAGTGGAGTTGGGCTTTTTGGGGGGACTGCAGACACCCCACTCAGCCAGCACCCTCACTGCCAAGTGACAGAGAATCTACCTAAAGGGAACCTGGGGGGGGGGTGCCTAAGACTTCACTGAACATACTTAAGTGTATTAGCAGCAATTAATCTTTTTCCTATTTCTCCACCTTGTGGGAGCCCTTTGTCCCCCACACCCAGTTGTACTAATGCTGTCTAGCTCCTCCCAGTTCTCACCACCCCCACAGCCAGATTCCTTCCCAAACTCTGCCTCCACGCCCTCTCCCCAAGCTGGATTCTGGACCCTGAACCCTATTATCCCTGTGTATCTCGTGTCACCTCTATTGATCTCTGCCTACTGCTCCTCACCGTGGGCAATGGCCTCCATAGACATGGGGGTGGGGCAGTTCACTTCACAAAGGAGCAATAAAACCAATAAAACAAGGGAAATTCCAAGTTTATCCATCAAATTAGCAGAGATTCAGGGGAAAAAAAATCCTAATGCAGGCAAGGGGGTAGTGAGATGGGACACACAAATACCACTAGTGGACACCAGCAGCGACATAAACTGTCTGAAGGCCGTTGGTAATACATAATCAAGAGTCTTTAAAAAGGTCATATTACTTGACCCTGGAATTCCACTTTCAGGAAATTGTTCTGCTAAAAGGAGCTGCCAGAAAAATATGCACGACTTTGTTCATCACTGCAACGTTTATCACATAGAAAGGCTGGAAACAGTAAGGTCCAACAATAGGGGGATGTTTAAATTTTGTCAGATGCATGCAATGAAATACAACCATTAAAAATTGTTCTTGGAGAACTTCTTAATGAGGTGGCAATGTTTACAATGTAAGGTTTGGTTTAAAAAAAATGAATGTAAAAATCTGTACATACAGTATGGCCCTAAATATGTGACATATATGCATAGAAAACAAACACACCAAAACATTTACAAAATGGTTATCCATGGGTAGTAGAACTGGGGATTTTATTTCCTTCTTTATACTCATCTGCATTTAAAAAAATTGTCTACAATGCATATCCATTACTTTTATAATCAAGGGAACAGAAAAAAACAAATCTGTAATAGGCTCTACACCCCACCTCCAAAAGACCCTCCTGAGTTTAACTCCAGACTAAATTGGTCTTGGGATCTTAGGACTTTTGAAACTACTGGGCTCTCAGCAATTAGTAACAAAATAAATCTCGAAATTAAAAAATCAAGCAGCAGGTAACCATGTAGAATGTCACCTACAATGTGACAAAATGCAAATTTTGACATAGTATTAAGGGGTGGTATCTTGCATTGGGCTAGGTCTGATTAGGATTCCCCCTTGATTCAGACCTACCTACCCATTACCTACCTAACCAGCCCAGAGCTGGCAATCCCTGCCCTCCACCTCACCCAGGCAAACCGGTTCACTGGTCCCTAAATGCTCCTCCCTAGTTCCATCTGCAACACACCCTTCCCCTGGTAACCTTCCCCTATTTCCAGGCCATTTGATACGCCGTCCCTGCTAGGAAGTGTGTACTGATTACAGCTAAGCATCGATCTCCCCACCTACACAACACCAGCAAAAATCTCAGTGGGGTTCACGGTCTACGGTCTACGTAGAACAGTTTGGGAAATGAAGGAGTGAGTCATCCCCCTTGGCCTCCAGCTTCTTACTGTTGTCTTTGAGCCTCTGGGATCTTCTCTAGCTCTAAACACAGCTTCCTCCCCTCCTACCCTATTCACCAGATGGTTCCTTAAAGAGCCCTCCCTGAACTCTAGGCCCCCACTCAAGTGTGCTCCTTAATTCTCTGAAGAACGCTTCTCTCAGCCTCTGGCCTGCAGCCCACTGTGACGTCAGCCTCCCCCCTAGGCCAGACCACTCTGCCGACATTGGATTTGGGAGGGAACGCCTGCAGCCTCACACAGATCCTTGGCCAGAAGTTTTCCCAAAGCACCCCCTATGCCTAGATCCTTCTCAAACCAAGCTGCTCAGCTCTTGTTTCTCAGCTCGTCCAGCCAGCCCTGTCACCCCTGACCCGTCCCCCAACACTGTTTATAGCACCATGCAGCTGTACCCAGCTGTACTTAAGCTTTCCAACGGTCTTAGCCACGCCCTGCCCTGTCACTCAAAGCCCTCCCTGGCTAGCCCCAATGCCGCCCCTTTGCCGTCCTTAACTGGCCGCACATACCCCATTTCCCAGTCTTCCCTGAGCAGTTTGCACCTCAGGCCTCCACGTCTTCTCTCACGCTTTCCTCTCCCCAAAATGCCTTACCCCCGTGTCTATTGTTGTTCTGCTTCTCTGATCAAAGTCTGTTCATTTTAGTCGCTCCCTCCTTTCTTCTACAGAATTTTTCAGTCTGACAGTTAAATGTGTTTATAAATGTCTTTCCCACCAGGCGTGGAGGCTAGGTTTTAAACAGCTCTGAATTCTCCAGCACAGTGTTCCTTTAATTAAACTGTTTCTCTGTGAATTTACCCCTCCTCTTCCTTTGGACTGGAAGGTCCTGAAGGCAGTTCCTCATTCATATTCCCCCAACTCCAGCCGGGACAAGGCTTTACCCACAGTCCCCACCACTGAGGGTAAGACAGATCCTGAGATCTCCCCTTAGCTCAGGAAACAGGACCAAACTTGTTGGGAAATGGTGAGTCTTTTTTCACTCAAAATGCTCTGGTTGTCAGGCTGTGATAGGACTCCTGAGCTCTGATTCTGATACGAACTTGTTTATTATCATCCTTCTGTGCTTCTAAATGGGAATAGCACCTACATGCTTTACCTAGTCCACCACGACGCTGAACTCAAATGTGGTAATCACATTCGAATAGCCACAGGAAAGGCACGGGAGCTGATGGGAGGCAGGAGGCCACTGGCGCCAGGGTGGGTTGGCACAATTCGAGGCCAGGCGAGGGTCAGGAGCTCCCTTACTCAGCCTGGTAGTGGGAATGGGAACCTGGCAAACTAGGAAACAAGCAGAAGCAGCACAGAAGTTTGCAGAGGTGGTAGCTGAAAAAGGCACAGCTCGAACATTTTCCCCATGCGTGAAACAAGTTCGTGGTTCCTTTCGCAATGCAAGTGCTACCATTCGAAGCTCGAGCATTTGCCTTTTTTGTCCAAGTGTTCTTTCACTGGCTGCTGATGTGGGGGTAGTAGAGAGATCACCTGATTTATCTGTTTATTACGCTTACATGACCTTGAACAAGTTACTTAACCCTCAAGCCTCAGTTATCTGGTCTGCAAACCGGGGACAGAGCACTTACCTTGAAGTTAGTGTGAGAATGAACCGATAGGAGCCACATAACTTGTCTAGCACAGTTCCTGGCAGTCCCCTGCTCTGAACAGAAAAGGTTTCAGCACAGCTCTGGCCTGGGTGTAGGTTACCAATATTGTGGGTAGGCTAGGCAGGGCTAGGGAGGTATAATTACTGACACTTTATAGCCAAGATTCCAAGACAGTCACAATTTCAAAGATACTCTCCTGTCTTAAGTCAAGAAGCATTTGCCAAGTTTTGATTGAGAAACCATGATCACTATGGAAGGCACCTTGGCGGCCACCTATTTCTCCATCGGCCCTGAGAGTCTGTGCTCCAGGCCCAGAGCTTCTCAGCCAGATACTCAGATGGCAGCTGAGAGGTGGTGGAAGGAAGAAGATGCTCAGCGGTGGCTCAGGGCACCTAGTAGGCAGGAGACCCAGGTGCTACCTCCCACTTTCTCCGGCCCAGTGGACAGGCCACTGCCGCACATTTCCACACTGAAAGGAAAGAGCACGTTAAACCCTTCGAACGCAAGTTAAATCCTCAAGTCCTTGCCTGCACATTAGAATCACCTGGGGAAATACAGAAATCTTCATACCTGGACTGCATTCCACACCAATTAAATCAGGTTTTTTCAAACTTGCCACATGATGATAATCACCTATATAGCTTAAAACAGTTTCTCAGGCTCAGGATTTAGCACCATTACCAGAACATAATGATTCTAAAACACACCCTTTTAAAAACATACAGGGTACGTTAAGATGTCTGCGTGATCTTCCAATGGGTGATATCTAAGATTTGATGACGCTCAGAAACCCGCATCTCCGGTGATCCTCATACTTAGGCAGGTTTGAGGAAAAAACAGTTCCCTAATACTTTCTAGGGCAGCACTTCCCGAATTCTGACAGCGTTAGAGTCCCCTGCAATTCTGTTACAACGCACGTTCTCAATCAGAAGGTCTAGGTTAAGGCCTGAGACCCTACATTTCTAAGACGCTCCCAGGTGAACTGTGCTAGGCCTTGCGCCACCTTTTGGGTGGCAAAATTTTGAAGTATCTCCTTCTGAGAAGGCTCCATCAGCAACTCATTTAACTAAACTGAAATAACAGGCATAAAGAACTTTGACCAATGGATAGAATCTTCGCTAGGTCTGAGAGGCAACTGCCGGACTACACGCTAGCATTTCTCCCCAGGAAAGGGCTGCAAGGACGCAGGCAAGAGGGAGGGCCGTCCCAACTTATGCAAAGCCAGAGACTAGAGTCCAATTTCCCAAGGAAGCAGGCTGCGGTATGAGGCAGCACAGACTCCCCTCCCCCCCCACTCTAAATACCAGCAGAAGTTCGCTCACCAAGTGAAGCTGGGCCTCCGGGGCTTTAGTGGGTTGAGGGGAAGCAGCTCCCTTCTGTCTACACATACCCTTTTTCCTTCCTTCCTTCAGTCACTAAACCTTTACTGAGGGTCCACTGATAAACCACAAGGTCTGAAGGATTCAAAGGTGAATCACATTTGGTCTGACCTCCAGGGGAACGAATTCAGCCTGGGGGAAACCCATGTGTAAGGCAAAGTACAGTATGAAGTGATAGGTGCTATTAGCAGAAGCGCGTAAGAAGAGCTGAGCCAACATAAAGGAACAACGCTAATAGCTTCCTGGTGCAGCAGCCACTGGAGGAGCTGGAGGAAACATTTCTAATCTTTCCAGGAAGGGCACCACCCTAAACAAAAACTCCTTGCCAGGACCAGCCCGGTATGATGGAGAGGGTGCTTTGATGCCCTGAATCCCTTAAAACCAAGACTCTACAATCTAGAGCCTCAGGATGGGCAGAGCTTCCTGCATTTATACCTCTAATCTCTAGCACTAAGATGCAAGTGAATCCAAGGAAGGAAGAGACTTTTAGGGGATCAGCCCCTCCAAACAATGGGGCAGCCATGAGCTCATTCCAGAGAGCTTCAGTACCCGCATCCTATCCTCCTGGGTCGGAATCCCGTAGATCATTTTCCTAATTACAGAAACACGAGTCTTTGCCCTTTGTCATACTGAGCTCTTAATTGGCTTTGACCCATCCCATTGCTAGATATAAAGGCTACAATCCCTAGACTAAGTACATCTCCAGCTGGGTGGGGAGTCTCAGCCAAGACCGGCAAGGGTACAAGAACCTAGAGCCTGCTCCCTCACCCAGCCCCCTATAGACCAGCTTTTTAGGAGAACTACAACCAAACGGATACTCAATCCCAACTTACTTTTTCCTTATCTTCCATCTCACATAGGAAACTCTAGAGAAGAAGCTTAAGGGCCGGAAGTAGCAGACGAGGAGGAGACGGCAGAAAGATGGGGAGTGGAGTCAGTGCTGAGGACAAAGAACTGGCCAAGAGGTCCAAGGAGCTAGAAAAGAAGCTGCAGGAGGATGCTGACAAGGAAGCCAAGACTGTCAAGCTGCTATTGCTGGGTGAGCGAGATGGGAAGATGAGCCAGAGAAGGAGAAGGTACTGCTCCTTCCTGCTTATCCTGGATGGTAGGTGGGTTCTAGCTCACCCCATGGGGAGGAGGGACAGCAGGTCATTCTTCTTCTCCCCAGCCACTCTCAGGCTAGGGGATCGGGGCTCTAGGGCTGATTGAGCACAGCTACCCCACGGAGATCAGAGGACCAAAGCTACCCTGGAATTGTTCTGCTCTTCCTGAACCAGGATTAGTGCAAGGGCCAGGACAGACCCATCTATCTCCAAATCTAACCAAACGTAATACCTCACAGCTTGGCAAACACCGTGCACCCTGGGCTTGCAGACAGTTACCCAATCTGCAGTCAGAGAGCTCTGAGTCGAGGACTCAGGAGAGGACAGTGGACTCAGAAGTCCTACCATATCATCAGTGCCATGTAGTCCCAGGGATAGGCCCACTGGCGCTTGCCAAGTAAACTGGTTCCTTCTCCTTGCTTCCAGCATAGAATTTGTGTAAGTCTTAGAACTAGGGAGCCCTGAGGGAGGAGGAACAGAGTCTTTATCTATGGCAGTCCTTTCCTGGCTTTCTGTTCAGTAGCTGCCTTGAGAGCCCCTGCCAGATGGGAGGTTTATCAGTGTGATGAACTCCTAAGCAGATCACAGGGCTGTGCTGAAAAAAGAAAAGCACTCCTGTTGATCAGAGAAATTGGTCAGAGCCGTCAATAGAACCAAGACAATGAAGAGTTTGGGACACCTGGCTTAGGGGAACCACCTCCAATGGCAGTACAGAGGTAAGCTAGCTGGGAGTAGGCGGCATCTGTGCAACAGGTTAGCCAGCTGGGTTATGATCTGAAGCCCACGAGGAGCCTGGGAACTGGAGAACCCAGGCCCTGGCACCTCCTCTTCCCCAGCTGATCTGTGAGCATACCGCTGTAAGCTGGAGCCAGATTCCATGGAGCCCAAGAAGCTACCGAAGGGGAAAGAGATGGCAAGGCCACTGAGAGATCTTTTAAGCCTAAGCGGCTTTCTTCCACATTCAGAATAAGCAGCTTAGAGGGAACAGGCGCAGGCTACGTGGGAGGGGGTTAACATTATCAGGGCAGTGCAGACTGGGGGAGAGGGTTGAAGGGTATATGGTGGGGGAATGGAG
Organism: Ursus maritimus; assembly: GCF_017311325.1. Classification (NCBI taxonomy): domain Eukaryota; kingdom Metazoa; phylum Chordata; class Mammalia; order Carnivora; family Ursidae; genus Ursus; species Ursus maritimus. The sequence continues at coordinate 14,054,453 of NW_024423564.1, forward strand.
TGCAAATGAGAGGACAGTGGGACATTTTAGCCAATAGAGGAAAAAGCAAGATGAAGAAAAAACGGTATTTCAGTGAAGTGACCCAGCTCTCTGCAATTCTGCCCCAAGATCACTCTCCTGAGTAAAAATAGGCAGAGGAGAAATGTGTTAAAGGAATTCCCCTGCGTCTATCAGTGGTTCTCAATGAGATTTTGCCACCACTCCCTCCACCTCCCCCAGACACCGGGAAATGTCTAGAGACATTTTTAGTTGTCACAGTGGAAGAAAAGAGTGCTACTGGCCTCTCGCGGGTAGAGGCCGGGAATGCTGCTAACCACCGCACAATGCATAGGACAGCCCCCCACAAAAAAGAATCGTCCAGCCCAAAACATCAGCAGTGCAGAGGCTGAGAAATACTGCTCTAAATCCAGGCTGAATGGCCCGAGCTCAAGGCTGGCAAAAATTGAGGGCAGCAATCACCCGTGTGTGTTCTCCCCTAACAAGGCTCCCCAAGCAAGTCCTAGCTTGGACTTCTCACAGGCCAGCTACTGGAGGGTTGGGGAGAACCGGTGGAAACCTGAAGCATAAGCATTTCTCCCTGCAGGTGCTGGGGAGTCAGGAAAGAGCACTATCGTCAAACAGATGAAGTGAGTAGGAACAGAGCCCCAGAGGACTGAGGTAGGGTGAAGAAGGCAGCAGAGCCCACAGAGGCATGAAGGATGAAGGGCTCCTCAGCCTAAGGAACCCAGATGTAAAGGACATAAAGAACCTGATTCCCAATGCCCCTCATCTGCATGCCCTTCTCCCCCTCACTCTCCACTTTGGGACAGCAATAGGCATAGAGATCGGGTTCTGTGACCCTTTACATCCTTCCAGATTCCCAATCCCTTAGGTCTGGTTACTGAGGTCCAACTGAGAGCTGGGTGTCTACTCCTCGCAGGATCATCCATCAGGATGGCTATACGCCGGAGGAATGCCTGGAGTATAAGTCTATCATCTATGGGAACGTGCTGCAGTCCATCCTGGCTATCATCCGGGCCATGTCCACACTGGGTATTGACTATGCCGAACCAAGCTGTGCGGTACGTGGTTAAGGGTGGGAGGAAAGGCTGCTAACAGCAGCCAACAAGTTATGAGGAAACACGAGTCAAAAAAGAGTTTCATGTAACTAAATCCCACCTACTGAGCTTCCAGTCTTTTTACTTCAGTTCTGGAGAAGTATGCAATCCCTACCTTTAAAATTACAGAAATTTGCTCTCAGCTTCCTCTGCCTTTTTGTCTTATTTTACCATTTAAATTGTTCTCTTGGGCGCCTTGCCCTGACCATGGAACTTTTGTAAGCTAAATCCCCAGTTCCAGGATTGGCCTTTTCCACAATTTGAATCACTGAAAGAACAAAGGTGATGGTTTTCCTGTCTCCCATGTTGTCTATTTCATGGTCAATCTGGTCTTTAAACTTCCAACTTCCCTGTGGCAGAGGACCCACATTTTGTGGAGGTACCCTTTTGGACAAAGGCTGGAAAATAGAAACACCACAGAGGATGCCCCTGGAACCTCTGTTTTCCCCCTAGGCTTCCCAGGAAGGGATAAATTGCCACCCTCTCTTATCTCCAAAGCACACTCAAAATTAATCAGTGTTCTCTTAGTATCTTCACTGGCTGCTGTCTCCATCTTGGGCTTTGGTAGCAATGCAAAATGCTTTTACTTTCAGCAATATTCCCAGGAGCCTCCTGGAAAGCCATTACTCGTGTGCAGTTCTCAGCCAGGTCTCTGCCTTACAGGATACTGGGCGACAGCTCAACAACCTGGCTGACTCCACTGAGGAGGGCACCATGCCTCCCGAGCTGGTGGAGGTCATCAGGAAGTTGTGGAAGGATGGCGGGGTGCAAGCCTGCTTCGACCGAGCTGCAGAGTACCAGCTCAATGATTCGGCATCTTAGTAAGACTCCGACTGGGGAAGGGGTGGGAGGAGGCATAAGCAACCAGGATCTCCAGGAGAGATCACACCCAGCCTAAAATTTTGGGCACTGAAAGCTGGAGTCCCAAGGACTGAATTCAGCCTGGATACCTGTTCTGTTTAGGCTTGAGCAGTGTTCTACTATGCTTTGAATGTGACACCCTTTGATAGACACTGTCGCCACAGTTGTCACCACTCTGTATTGCTTTACACCAGCTCAGGGCAGCCTACACAGCTGAAGACCCCCAGAATTTGAAACAAAGGTGCTCTGTTTAGGAGCCCTCGGACCGCTGTCCTCTTCATCAATTCCTACACATAGCCTCTCCTTTCAGAACCATGAACGTGAAGACAGACCTGCAGTTCTGCCACATGCTCGCCCACGAGGCACTGGATTCACCATGGCCTTTCCAGGGTGGAATTTTCTAGCTGGTAACATTAATGTCACCTAGGCTCTACTTAGGCCACTAACCAGAAGTGAATGCCTCCTTCACCCATACACAGCGTCTTATGTCGGGGTGCCAGGGCATGGGACACAGAAACTTCCAGGGCAAACCAAAGGAAGTTGTTCAGGGATTAAAAACAACGAACTTTGCAAAGCTGGTTCCAAAATGATAAGGTACACATCAATCATACCTCTAACGGCATGGCATCTATCACAGATGGGCCTGGACTTTGCAGTCAAACTGACCTGGATTTAATCCCTGTTGTCACCTAGTTCTCTAACACGGTTCTCATTTGCCATCCTCAGAACACTGACTCACCAAGGCCCAGGTACTGCCAGGTGCATGACGTACACCGTCTCATTTGATCTGCACAGTAAGCCTTCGAGATAGAGAGTGCTTTGTATTAGTCCCACTTATAGGTGAAAAACAGGTTCAGAGAAGTAATTAACTGACCCAAAGTCATAAAGATAAATGGCAAAAGCTGGATTTGAATCCAGGTTTATTTGACCACAAAGTTGAAGGTTTTTTACAATATACCACAATGTCTCTTGACCTCGGACCCAGTCATTTAATTCTTCTGAATTTTTCTTTCGTCTGTAAAATGGGATATGAAACTTGAAGGTACGTGAGGTAAAATGAGAATTTAAATGTGCGAATGCCCGGCATAACATAAGCACTTGTTCATTTTCCTTCCCTTCTTCTGTCATCTCACTTCGTATCTGCCTTCCTCCTGTCTCTTTAAATTTTTCATAACTGTCAAACATATACGAAAGCAGAATAATATAGTGAATCACCTGGCTTCAACTGTTAACAACTCACGGTCACTCTGGTTTCATTGTACCTCCATCTCCTACTTACTTTGAAGGCAGTCCCACATAGTCTATCATTACACCCTAAAAATTTCATTATTAATCTCAAAAAAAGGCTCTTTTTTTAAAAAAAGAAGTAACATAATCATCACACCTAAATATTTAATAATTCCTTCACGTCGTCCAATATCCACACCAGTGCTCATTTAAGTTTCCCCAGTTATCTCAAATGTTTGCTCCCCAACTTGAGTCAGGATATAAGTAAGGTCCCACGCAATGCACCGATTCACATCTCTTCATGTCTCTGAAGTCTCTAATTTTAGTCTACTCCTGCATCTTGCTGGAACTTTTGGCACCCACTTAAATCACCAAATCTCACTGAAGGGTCTAGAAAACCTTGCAGTCAGGCAAAACTTAAGGAAAAGTCATCTGACTTGACTTAAACGGGACGGAACCCCTGCCTCAACTGGGCATGCCTCTCATCCCATCCCACACTCCCTTTTGTAAGGGCACACGAGGTTTGAAGGAAAGCACCCAAGGTTTAACAATATGGATTCTAGTCCTGGTTCTATCACCAAGTTAGTTGTATAACTTTGGGTAAGACCCTTTATCTTTCTTGGCCTTGGCTGGGGAAAGTTTAATGTCAATTCCAAGCTCTTTTCTCTAGCTACCTGAACCAATTAGACCGGATTACAGCCCCTGACTACCTTCCTAATGAGCAAGACGTGCTTCGATCCAGAGTCAAAACCACCGGCATCATTGAGACCAAGTTTTCTGTCAAAGACTTGAACTTCAGGTGAGTACACGGTTCCCGGGGGCTCCGCAGATACACACATGGTTCCCTGAGTACACCTCAGATACCAAAAAAAGGGCAAGGGCATACTTCTTGGCCTTCACTAAAGCCCCATCTGAATGACTACCCTATTTCTCCCCCTTTCCCATCTCACTGCCAACTGGCCCCAACGTGGCCACCTCTCTGCGGTAAACACCAAGTGCATGTGCTGTTTTTGTCCCTCAGGATGTTTGATGTGGGAGGGCAAAGATCAGAGAGAAAGAAGTGGATCCACTGCTTTGAGGGAGTCACCTGCATCATCTTCTGTGCAGCCCTCAGTGCCTATGATATGGTGCTAGTGGAAGATGACGAAGTGGTAAGTGGCCTTTGCACCAAGAGCTTTGATAGTTCCCCTGTGACCCTTCCCCTAAGCTCTGTGTCACCAATTCTTCAACTTGGGTGATTTCAAGACAGTCTGGCAGTCCTCGAGCAGCCAAATCAATGTCTCAGGCAAATAATTCTAGAAAAACCTCCTCTTTTACAGGTTCCAGGTTAGCACTTTAGAGCTCCAGATTTGCCGGGAGTGAGCTTGGTCTCAGATCACACATCCAAGGATCACTTGGACATTACACAGCTCACAAGAGGAATTGAGTCTTAAAGAGACAAGGGATCACAACTGGGTTTGCAAAGCACAGGAGTTACACTTAAGACTTCCCCAGGCTGCCTATGGAAATAAAGGATAGGAGATGAAAATGATAGAGCAGAAAATCAATGTATGGTGTGTATCTTTGTGCAACATGATAGAGGGGTTGGACTACTAACCTCACCTGGAAGCCTAAATGTGTACTGTCAACAGACTAAGGAGAGACTGGCAAACCAGGTTTCTCACACGCCACTGAAATTGGCAGCTGGAAGGCTAGCTGAGGGTGAGTTTCTTGAGCCTGCAGAGTTTAACAGGAGCTCTGCAGGCCAAGTGTCAGCCCGGCCAGTTACCTCTGGAGTTTGAGACAGGATATCACCGCGTGGAAAATGCTAATGGAGGCCCACAGCTTATTGATATCAGACAAAGCTCCTACACTCCCATCCCTTGCTCCAGTTCTTCTCCCTTCTCCGTAGTAGTTCAAGTTCACATGAGAGCTCTATGAATACCTTCTACACAAATTCATTTTTCAAGATCTTTTCCATCTTTAACCCTGAAGTCTATGAGGTTTTAAGGGATTCTGCAGGAGTATTAGCAATGACAGAAGGCCACAAAAAGATTTTTCTTTCTTCATTAGATGAAAAGATTGAGCCCGAGTCAGCTACTAGCATACTTCAAATCCTAAAGGCCCACTCCCTGAAAACAGACCGGTCTGGGGCACTTGGCAACATCTAGATTCCGCAGATACATAGCACCACTTCTCACTCACTCAAAGGGCCAATCAGAAAATGAAATAAGGTAAAAGTGCTTGTGGTATGTCACTGAGAAAATCTCTAGGCCTCACCATTTGACACCAAGGCAATAATCCCTATTATGTTCCTGCCCAAACTGAGATCCAGGACTCTGTAACAGAAGCCTATCAAAATCATCCTGGAGACACAAACGGGCACATGAAAACTCAGGCCTAGCTTCAACCGTGTAGCAACAGCACTTATGGACATCGAAGTCCCTCGCAGTGCCCTGGCAGCCTAAAATCAGCATAACATTTATTGTACAGCTACATGCCAGCCACTATCAGGGACACTACATACACGATCTCATCGAACTTCCATAATAACCCTATGAGATAGGGAAACGGAAACGCAGAAAAGCTCAGTAATCTGCCCCAAGTCATACAGCTAGGACAGAATGAAGATTAGAAGGGCTTCGGCTCTATCCCACTACACCAAAAGGAGATAAGCTATTCCCCAATGTCCCTCTTATATTCGGAGCACTAGTCTCTCCAAAGGGAACAAGAACAGGAAGTAGACAATACCACCAGCTCGATCTGAAATCTCTGATGGTGTTTCCTCCTACTAGAATCGCATGCATGAGTCATTGCACCTCTTCAACAGCATATGTAACCACAAGTTCTTTGCGGCTACTTCCATTGTCCTCTTTCTCAACAAGAAGGACCTCTTTGAGGAAAAAATCAAGAAAGTCCACCTCAGCATTTGTTTTCCGGAGTATGACGGTAAGGGTCAAGGGCTGGAGACAATGGTAATGATTTCTTGGTAATGCCTGGTGATTGCCTCGTTTCCTGTACCAAGGAGACACGAAGGAACCTGTCTATAAGGAGTACTAAGTTTAACTCCTTTGCTTGGCTGGGTTGATGATCCTTATCCCTTTATTACGCAGTTTCTCTTACGAGCTTTGTGATGTCCAAGCGATACTTGGATGTCTCATCGGAGAAACTTGCATATTCGGTCATAGGTTTAAATTCAGATGTCCCTGGACAGAACAGACGTTAGAGGCAGGAGAGCCACTGACTGTTCAAATGACACCTACCAGAAATCAAGGGTGGAGACAGACGTCTCTCTCGATTTCGTTGTTCAACTCAAGTAATGAACACAGGAGTGCAATGAAGGAGAGGACCCTCCCTCTAACAATAGGCCCCCGACTGCAGCTGTCCAACGTATTTTGAGGATCAAATTAGTCACCTAAAAAGTAAGTGAGCAGCTAAGAAGGGTTAATTTATCCCACTTCTTCACTATTTTTTCTGGGAAACCAGGAAACAACTCTTATGAAGATGCAGGGAATTACATCAAGAGTCAGTTCCTTGACCTCAACATGCGCAAAGATGTCAAAGAAATCTACAGTCACATGACCTGTGCTACAGACACGCAGAATGTCAAATTTGTATTTGATGCCGTTACAGATATTATCATCAAAGAAAATCTCAAGGACTGCGGGCTCTTCTAATTCTCATCACTCTTTATGTACACATTCCATAAACAGGCTTGGAATCTGGCTAATTTTAAGCAGAAAAGCATAGATCCATATACCATGGCATGAAGAGTAAATACATTCTCCGTTAGAGATGGACTTATACATGATCGCAACTGTGTCCATACGTTCTTTTCAGAGTGGGACAGCTAGTGCAGTTTAAAGAGCACAAGGCCAGGAGTCAGGAGACCCAGGTGCCAGTACTGGTTCTTGAACTTAGTACAAGGTATAAACATTTCATTTCTCTGAGCCTTGAGTCACTCATCTATAAAATAAAGATAACTTCTCTACTGCTTCACAGGGTTATTCTAATGATCACAGATATAAATTGAAGGGAAGGAGCATAAAAGCTGTGTGGTTAGAGTCAAAGAAAGAAATCCTATATAAAAGCAGCCACTTAAGAAATTCAAGACCAAGTTCTTAGACGACCTTTCCCAAGGAAAGCAGCAAACCTTCCCTACGTTCTGCAAAAGAAAACAATTAAAAACAAGACCTCGATAAACCTACCATTTCTTTACAAACAGACTCTATGTACCTTAGTTCAGAGATGTGAGTTTCTAAGGCACACATCCAAAATTGATCTTTATTAAGCAGATTAGCCCTCTGCAACCCCCTAACTGCCATATCTCTGTAAGTAACGGTCTCAGGTATACAAGACACTTTTTCAGTAGGCTCCATGCCCAGCGTGGAGGCCATTGTGGGGCTTGAACTCACCACCCTGAGATCGAAACCTGAGCTGAGATCAAGAGTCAGACGCTTAACTGACTGAGCCACCCAGGGGCCCTCAGGTATACAAGACACTTTCTGAATAAACTTGGAAGACTTCAACACACTCCCACTTAGAATATTAATGATTTTATTGCTACCACTTCTTGATCACAAGAATTTTTTTTCGTAAGTGTATTTATTTAAGCAATCTCTACACCCAACGTGGGGCTTGATCGAACTCACGACTCCAAGATCATAAGCTGCATGCTTTACAGACTGAGCCAGCCAGGCGCCCCCCAATCACAGAATTTAGAGTAAGCAAGCCAAAATTTCCATTTCAACTGCTGCATGTTTCAGAACAAAAAAAGGCAGCTGATCTTGCTTTAGGCACCGGAAGTCTCTGCAGTTGAATCCACGTGATGCCTGGCTGAAAACAACATCTCCCCATACAGGACAACAAGTAAATTATTTCTCTGAACTCCTCCGAGGGGAAACGAAGCTTGCATTTATCTTGACAGGAGGTGGTGAAGTCAAGTACAGATTTAGCATTTACAACTACTAGTGAGGAAAGCTCTTGGCATCCAAGATTTAGTATATAAAAGAAAGTGTCAATTAAAATGAAAATCTGCTCCTTGCCAGAAACACATATTCACACTTAGGCTGCTACTAGCAATATTGATACTAGAGAGCCATATGAGCTTGAAATATACTGAAGAATAAATTTGCAGCTGTTAAAATTGGATTCATTTAATAGTCTTTCTGATTCCATGAGAAGAAATCAACTTGAGAGAATTACCAGAGAAATAAGGGAAAGTACTCTATTGCTGATTAAAAAACTTGACCAAAGAAAAAACCTGGGCAAGACTTCATGCATCCAAGAGCTAGCTGTTCAGGGACTACATTCTAGATGGCATATTCCAACTATCACTAACCTGTTTGTTTCAACTCACTATACAGGGGTTATGATTCTTTTTTTTTTTTTTTTTTTTAATCATGGATCCCTCTAACAGTCTGATGAAACCTATGGACCTCTTCTCAGAATATATAAAAATGTGTAAAATAAAATTCAGAGAATTACAAAGGAAACCACCATACTAGGAATACAGTTCTATCTTTGGCTGAAGCCCCAGGTTAAGAATCCTCACTATGGCTAAGATCTTGAAATTCAGGCCCCAAATCTAATGTATCTCACTGATTCCATCTTCAGTTAGGGTAGCCCAACGTCCCCACAAACTGTACCAGATGGTTTGCCTCTTTCATTACCTTTTCCTTGATCTTTGACTCCAGGCAGGACTCGGTTATAGGCCAAACTGTAAGAGCCCACTCTAGGCTTCTTGGTTATGGATGTTCATAAAGAACCAGCCCCCTAGTCCCAGCGTAAAAACAGAGTCAGTGGGCCCCATCTTCTGGTATTCTACTCACTGTGCTATCCTTATCTTTTGTTTTGGCTTCATTTTAAATTTACACTATAATGCTGAATCTTATGTATCATCAGAAATTCTTTTTTGTAACAAGGTAGGTCAGAACCAGTTCAACCCTATTTTCATGAACTGCAATCTTAATTCTTAAGATGATAAAACTAGAAGGAATTTTAAAATAGTCCAGGCACTGGACTGTTCACTAGCAGTTTATAGATGAGAAACTGAGGCCCAGAGACGTGCAATGTCTTCCTCAAGATCAAACTGCTGGGAAGTAGAACTAGAACTCCAAAATGGGTCTTCTGAATCCCAAGCCAGTGTTCTATATATATATGCTACTGAAAGCCCACCATATATTATAAAGTCAAAGTCAATTTTCTCATTTACCTCTGCTCATCCCATTCCCAACCAAATTTATTTTTAAATTATCCCATACTAAATCATAGCTATTTAACAGTATCATCTCCAAACTGAATACAAATCAGCCTCAAATTTGACCGTGAATTTAGCATAAAACAAAAATATAAATAGCTTTAAGTTTGTTTGTAATTAATTTTCTGTTCATATCCTTAGAGGGCAGAGATCTGAATGCAGTTCCCTTGTAGTGCACTGGATACTGATGACAGTAAGCCAAATGTGAATTAGGTTCCACTTCTTGTGAATCTGATGACAGTTGCTTTTCTTTTTCTACAAAAATACAGTATCATTAACACAAAAGGACAAATATCGTATGATTCCACTTATATGAAGTATCACAGTAGTCAAATTTATAAAGACAAAGTAGAGTGATGGTCACCAGGGCTGGGAGGAGGTGGAATGGGGAGTTGGTGTTTAATGGGTACAGAGCTGCAGTCTGCGAAGGTGAAAAAAGTTCTGGAGATGGATGGTGGTGATGGCTGTGCCACAATGTGAACGTATTTCAGACCACTGAACTATGTACTTAAAAATGATTAAGATGGTAAAGTTTATGTTATATATGGTTTATCACAATAAAAAATAGTGGAAAAAATAAAATATAACTGGAAATGTGCTTTTATGTTCTGTGGGTAAAAGAAGCACAAAAATTCAGTCTTAAAGCAATATAAAAGACACATTTACTTGTAACAGTTCCTACTCTGATAAAAAATTCACTTACATGTACCCCAAATAGTTCAAATCAGGGTAGCCCCAACCCCAAGGTAAGAAATAACAGCATTCAAAACCCACTCTATAATTGGAGATGTGCCGTAGACCAAAGTGTGCCGGCCATGCTGGGTGGAGAAGGTGGTGAAGGGTGAAGAGCTCTTACCTCCCACTGCCCTCTCTACCCGGCACAGCCCCCGGAGCACAGATTCCAGGAGGACTTCAGTGTTGGCCCAGGGACTGCGAGTGTGCCACAGCCTCTGGTGTTCCTGCTAGGTAAAAGCATGAAGACATTCCTGTGAGGTCCAACAGACAGTGCAGACTGCAGAAGGGTACGTTTCTGCCTTTTGGCCATGAAAAAGCAAGCACTAGTATGAACAGAAATAAAGAACTGGATTTAAACACAAAACAAAGCAAAGACCTTTCTTTTGACCCGGCTTGACAAATTTTACAGCCATTTACAGTTAACTTCATTTCAGGTGTTCAAAATGAGTATGGGAAGAGTGATGCTGAGAAGACAGCCAGCTACAATGAACACATCTGTTGGTATTGCCTTAAAAGATTCCTTGTTTTGCAGTACAGTATCATCTTGAGTATCATAAAGAATATTTACAAAGCACTTTTAAATATGTTATTTCAACGGGATCACAACCATAGTACGTCATAGCTGGAAGGAATAATTTAGTCTACCTTTAGGTAACAGATGAGGATTTAAGACAAAGCTTTCATAGCCGCTTGGAAGCAGGGAAAAGACCAGAACCGAGTGTGACAAACGGCTCTCTCCATAAGATTCTGAGAGGTCTCGGGACCTTTATCCTCCATGAGCAAAAATGAAGAGTTAAAAAGAACAGTTAATTTCTTGTGATTTGTTATGTCTGCTGGGAACCTTACATTTCAACAAGCCTCTAGGTAAAAATGTTTGGCTAACCAAAAAGAATATGGGGACAGGAAGGGGGGTAATAGAGGATAGGCGACAGATAAACCACATTTTACAGAATTTAATATTCCACCTGTCAAAGATCTTACATCTGGATGCTAATACACTGAGATGGTGTATCCCAGCAGCTACTTATTAGTACTGGATTATTTCTGCTACCTTGCTGAATCCCACTAGATTTCAGGGAAACATTAGCAGCAAGCATACAAAGACTTTTCTATTTGACTCCTCAATCATTCCCCTTTCCTACCCCTTCCCTAGCCCTGTCTCAAAAAGACTTTCCAGTCTATAGTTTAGAGCTAGCTAGCTTTGCTCTTTATCCACCAACTGTAAATGAATATTCATGTTATTACATATATATATGCATATATATACATAGCTAGCCCTCTATCACTGGATTTTATCTTTACTTTGATGTTTCTTTCAATTTTCACTGAATAAATGCAGTAACACAAATGAAGCAAATGTTTGGAAACTCCAAGTTTCTTGTTTTGACTTAATTTTGTATAAAAACTAAACACTCTGTATCAAAAGTGTAGGAACGTTCTTTGACTAAGCAGTTCTCTTACTAAGTTTTTTGGTGAAAGACACTCTTAAGTCACGTATAAAATGTGCTTATTTATTGGCAAATAAAAAATGCCTCAGTCGTTTACTAGTAACTTTAAGGTTATAGGTCTACTATGTTGATCTTTAAAAAAAAAAAAAAAAAGATTTATTTATTTATTTTGGGGGGGGAGGGAGGAAGGGGGGGGGAATCTCAAGCAGACTCTGAGCAGGGCTTGATCTCTCAACCCTGAGACCATAACCTGAGCCGAAACCAAGAGTCAGATGCATAACTACTGAGCCACCCAGGGACCCCTATTTGTGTTGATCTTTAACATAAGGTCCTATTCAGGTGTTGACAAATGTTGGCCCCAGTTAACTTCTTCAGAACCACGTAGGACTTTATTTAAAAATACATGTTCTCAGGACCCGTCTCCAACGTCTTAATTTAGTAGAGTTGAGCCAGGGAATCTGTAGGTGTTAACCTTGCACCTCAGGTATCTACTGCTATTATAACCCTCCGTATTATCTTTCATTCCTGAGAAGACTTGAGTCAGGCCAGGTATGTAAGCCTGACATAGTATCAGAAAAAAACTGTCCTGTCCTGACTTGTTCTGGAGTATGCTCTCCTAGCAGAAGTAACTCATACAAGTTATAAGAAAAAGGGGGGGGGGGGTGGGAAGAGTCAAAAACTAAACAAAGGTAAAGGAACAAAGATCTTGACCACCCAGGAAGTTTGTTCCCAGTGTCTCACCTAACCTTTCACTTCCTGACAGTTGACAGCAAGACCAACTTTCAATTTCAGGCCTCGAAGCAGCCTGGTGTGCTCTTGTGCTTAGAAGGCCATAAAGCTATGTGCAGAGCTGTGGCTGGTCCAGGCCAGATCTCTGACTTGTACTATGAAGCCTGAAGAAGAACACAAAAATGACCTGGCAGTACTGAAATAACTTTGTTCTTAAAGTCAGTACAGGGTATAAAGGATTTCACAAGCAGTAAGAGTGAAGAAAATTAGTGCTGTTTTAGGTATGTTTAAATGAGTAGAGGACTGTGGTTTTTTCAACATCTGGAAGGGGAAAAAGATCAACCAAAGGGAGGTTTTTACCTGGAGGGAAAGACTAACTTTACCTTGTATGGAACTGCCAGTACAGCAACCAGCTCTGCAACAGGACGCTCCAGAACCAGGCTACACAAAGGTATATGTACATGAAGTAACTAGTCAGGCGAGGCAAGCAATGTCCAAAGAAAGTCATAGTCACGAATCGGAGAATGGTGGCCAGGATAAAAGAATAAGGTGGGCAAATGAATCAGAAGCACCAGCAGTTATTTTTAAATACTCTTAAATAACGTGCATGTAATAAAACACAAATAGAACATGTAAGAGAATAAGAAACAAGGCAAGAAGATAGTTTTTAAAATTTGGTCCATCTATTCTTAGAATGCAGCACCTTGTCAAAAATAACAATCCATCACTGGAAATAATAATAGAACAATACACTGAACTAGAGATTAGAATTCAAACTGTCCAAGATGAACTGTCATCCCAAGATCCACTTTGAATAACTGAAAAAGTTCTTGGAATTTTCATGCCAGGAGGTGAAATCTGTTGCAAGTCTGAATTTATACGGTTGGGGAAGACTGACCATTAAGGAGAATACTTCCTCTTTACATAGAGCCTAATGAATGGCACTTTTTTTTTTTTTTACAGCCCAAGGTTTAATCAGGTGAAGATGTGACTGTCAACAAAATAAAGCTACTGTTGCAGTCCTCCCTTCTAGGGTCTATTTACTCTTCTTTATTCATTAAAATTTAATTTTCTTATATGTGCTGGTTTCTTAGATGGTCCAAAACCTGGCCATGTGAATACTGAAATGTGGTCCATCACAAACCTCCAGCATTCTCTGCAGAAAGGATACAAGGCAACTTTTAGTTTCTTTGATTACAAATATCAGTCTTTTTTTTTCTCCAGGCTAGTATACACGATGTTTCACCCTCACACTCTGGCTCTGCTATTAGAAAAGATCTTTTATTTCAAAATACAATGGTGATTTGCAAAGCCGATAATCAGAATCACCTTTTTAAAATTATAGATCACTAGCCCACCAGCCAAGAGTTAATCGCTCAGATGGATCCTGGTGATTTTGACTTAAGGCATATCTGAAAACCACTGACTCGAATTGTGTCCCTGTGTCCTCAAGGAATGTGCATTTAAATAAGTTACATGGAATGGTAGGGTAGGGGGTGATCTTCATGTAAATATAGAACAAAGGTAAATGGTATAAAGGCAGAAAAGTGGAAAACTACTCTTTTTCATTAACAGAAAAGCTAAAAAATTAACATATCAGACGCATTCAAATGAAAATACAAAGTGCATTTCAAAGTATAATTAACTTACTTAGATTATCTGTTATTTTGGATTATCAGCAATACCATCCCATTAGCCCTGACTATAGAAAGCCTACAGTTAAAACAATAATCCACCAGTTCTCATTTCCAGATGATCCTATATCAAAGAATACAATAAGGAAAAGACATATGCAAAATGAACAAGAACTATCAACTTATGTGGGCTTAAGTTAATCACCAATTGAAGCTGATTATTTTCTTTTCGATCCAGTTTTCCCAACCCTAAAAAAAAAAAAAACTGTTTAGATAATAACAGTTATACCATCTGCATAGTTATACCTGTCCAAAAAGAAAAAAAATTCCAAAAAAGGCACTGAACTGCTGTGGTTTGCTTTCTGAACCAGCTTTGATGACCACCAACCTTTGTGTTTTGTTTTAAACTAGTAAAAGCTTACATCAAAAGACGACACAGAATCCAATCCAAAAAGACTGGACTCCAAAAGGCACTGCTCAGACTGCTGATGTGGAATGCTCAAAATGCATTCTCTTCATTTGCCTTCCCCCAAAGGCCCACTCAGTATTTAAGGACATTTGCTGTACATTATACAAAAGGACCTGCAGGCTGAGGTGACTAAAGCTCTCCACAAAACCAAAATGTAAACCTGGAAAATGGATTATGACCGCATGTCACTTACAGAGATAGGACATAAGACCCTCCGTCAGGCCAAGATTCAACAATACCGTTACATCAAAAGACTAGCCCTTCAAGGAACCCTCTACCTAAACCCATTCTCAGACAAAGGCCAAAGCACATTCAGCAGGGACAAAAAGAAACAGAAGAAAATATTTCCAGAAAGGACTGGTTACAAACAGGAACAAACCTGGACTCTTTACTCACCATTTTAATACTGCTGCCAACTATAACAGACTAAAATCTGTACACACAACATAGTGGAAAAAGTCCCAAAATGCAATAGTTTCGGCAAAAGAAGGTACTGACTACGAATCACTACAATTAACATTGCTACAATAAAAACAATGGCAAACAGGGATTTGGCACCACATTTACAAAGTAAAAGCATGCATTGTTAATACACTTTAGATGTTTCCCAACAGAAAAGGCCATGGAAGATGGAAAACAAGGGGCATCTTTTACAGAACTGCCTATGACTCAGACAAACAAGCAAGAACCAAAGTGGTCAATTTAGTAGATTTGTAGCAGCAAAGTCACTGTTTCTGTTTAGAATTTAGCAACTTGCATTTCTCATCAACAGCTGCCCTGGGTGTGTCTGTATCCAAGAAGCTAACTTTACATACTACATCAGCATTTACCTAGTAATTTGGTAATCAGCATAGACCAGGTTAACCTTAAACCATAAGCTTAAACAAAAGTTAGAGAGCTAGAATCTTATTACAGAACTCTCCAGTGTAATTACCATTTAGAAACCAGAATGGTACTTTGAACAGGAGAGTAACAAAAACTTCATCCAAAAAAGCTATCATCATAGCCCCAACAGCCATAAAGAATTAAGTAATTATGGAAATACTATGTTCTGACCATACCAAAAGTAAAAACAAAGAGTTCCTACTAAGAGGAAAATTCTCAAGATGATCTGGCCACATCATGTGCATAGTTAAGATTGTGTTTTAATAAAGATTCTTTTGCAAACAAAGGAATAAAATTTAGTCACGTTATTCTCTTGATGAAAAAAAAAAAACTTTAAAAATGAACTACTGGTGGTTTGTTAAGAAGGAAAAAAAGAGTAAGCTACACAGTAAAGTTCTGGAATGCAGCACCTCCACTTCACATCGGCCCTAAACATTTGAGATTATGAAATCCAAGTGAGGTCTTGATGATCGAATCATACTTTACAGTTGTTCCAAGTCCAAGGTCTGACTTGAGCATCTCGTGTCAATGAAGAGTTCCCTAATACAGAAGATTGTGCTATAGAGTGCTAAGAGTCTGCATGCTGCCATTCCCTGGTCCCGTTCATGCTCGTAGCTGCCCAATGAGACAGCAAAAGAAGTCTGGGCTCAACACTCCACACTGTAGTAACTAGAAAAGAAGAACATTCTTAATTAGAAAAGTTTACAAAGTCAAGAGACGTCACGAGAGCACTAGAACTAAATTATCTGAAGTTTTACCTTTTATTAACATCCAACCCTCTTCAGTAAAGTCCACATTCCTTTAAGTTGTTTTTAATGATGACATCTGTAACAGCGTCAAAAACAAACTGCACATTCTTGGTGTCTGTGGCACAGGTGAAGTGAGTATAGATCTCCTTGGTATCTTTTCTTCTGTTCAGATCTTCAAACTGGCACTGAATATAAGCAGCTGCTTCTTCATATGTATTGGAACCTGAAGCAGACACACAATATTCTCAGTTCGAATCATAAAGGCTGCCTGAATTCAACAAGTCAGGCCATCACCATTTACTTATGGAGAGAGGGAATATAACCCAAAGGAACAGAAGACAGATTTATTTCTATAATCATTAGGTTTTTCTATAATCATTAGATTTTTCTTGAGAGCAGACTCTAAGTAAAACAAAATCATCACACAAAAAGATCTAGGTTTTTCTTTTTCCCCTTTCAGTTAGATTTTTCAGCTAAAAAACCTAGAATGCATAAAAGGAAACTAGAGAAAACAGGAAGACACACTGTTAGAACACAACTGTTTAAAAGGTCAGAGAGCCCACGCTCCTTGGAGTGACCTCGAAATAAACAATTCAAAAGAGTTAATCATGCTTCTTTTCAAAAGCATATCAATTTTAAGGCGCTTAGCCTCAGAGCCTTATGGCAATAATATAATGAAAGGTAAACTAGTACATGTAAAAGGAAAGGGGCCTGAATTATACACCTTAAAATGTGTTTTTAAATAAATAAATAAATAAATAAATAAATAAATAGTGTTTTTGTGACATATAAATTACGTCTCAATAAAGCTGTTATTTTTTAAAGGTGGGGTATCTCAAAAGTCAACCTTATTTTCAACATTTGAATTAACACTCTTAACCACAAGCTTCCTACACAGTCTCATCTACCTGTGAGCCTTTAGAATAGCCCTAGAAATTGACTACAAAACCAGGAAACCTCAACAAAGAAAACACAAGACTATTCCTGTAAACTAGATGCTGTTTTC
Source organism: Ursus maritimus (assembly GCF_017311325.1). NCBI lineage: Eukaryota > Metazoa > Chordata > Mammalia > Carnivora > Ursidae > Ursus > Ursus maritimus. The sequence continues at coordinate 14,071,531 of NW_024423564.1, forward strand.
AACAAATAACACCTGTGAAGTTACATTAAGCATGACAACAAATACCAACAACGAAGTGTTTTTTAAAAAAAGACTAAACAAAGAAAAGCTTAAGAAACAAAAGAACGTTATTTAAACAGAATACTTAGAGTAATAAAGGAAGACAGCTTGGTAGGTGCTTGAAATAGGTTTTCTGAGATCTGCAGAACTTCTGTAAATTCAAGGAGAGTGAGCACTGAAAAGAGAATTGTGTCTGGTAGAAACAGAACTGATACTTGGGCAATGAGGACTGTGAGACTTCTTAAAAGAAGAATGAAGTCAATGGAAGACAGGCCTGGAAGGCTGTCCTCCACCCCTCAAAAAAAAAAAGATATGACATTGAGGGCTCTTTGCTGTGTGGAAGACTCCCAGTTAGAACACTGTCAATCCTTTTACTTAAGTAAGAGTTCTCTCCACTTTAAAAAAGCCTGGCTTCTTTCTATGAACTCACCTCCCTCTCAATCCTGACCACATTTCCAACTTCCCTGAGAAAGCAAAGGCCGGGGGCTTAAACTACATCTCAACTCTTGAGCCTACCACCTCACTCAGAAGTTACCTATATCCCCACATATTTGTACCTTTGGTCTTAGAGAGGTCTTCCTTCCAGTTTCAAAATTTAACTCCTCTACCAAGATTCTTTTAAGTTGAGGTGAAATTTACGTTAACATACAATAAGACATTTTAACGTGTACAATACAGTGGCATTTAGTATATTCACAATGTCATGCAACCACCACCTCTCTCTAGTTTCAAAACTTTTTCACCAACCCAGGAAAACACCCTATTCCCATTAAGTAATCATTCCTCATTCCCCTCATTCTACCACCCCCCCCTTCTCCTGGTAACCTGCTTTCTGTCTCTATGGATTTGCCTATTTTGGGGTGTATCATTTAAAAGCAATCACATAAGTGTGACCTTCTTTCACTTGGCATAACATTTATGAGGTTCATACAAGTAGGAGCATGTTATCAGTACTTCGTTCCTTTTTATAGATGAATAATATTCCATTGTATGGAATGCCAGCTGCTTACAAATCTTGCTCCATCAATTATATCCACTTTTTACAACTTCTCTTTTGCTATAAAATCTTACCACTAAGCCAATGAACATTTTTAAATCATCCCTTCCCCTGTAATCCAAGCTGCTCAAGAGTAAGCTACACCTGTCTTCATTTCTCTACTTCCCACTCAGTAACTCACCGCCCTGGCTCTGCTCTCACTGACAATGCTCTCAATAACCCTCATGATCCCCTGGACTGCTAATTCCAGAGGCCATTTTTCAGTGTGTATCTTACAACATTGCTGACCACCCCTCACTTCTAAATTTCTTAGTTTTTGATCCTTTGGTTCTTCCCTTTGTATCCAATAAAAACCTTTCTCTCCTGCCCGTAGAGTCTGGTACTCTCTCATTCTATCCACGGCCTTTTCTGCCCTCATTCTATAACATCACAGCACATCATCTCATCCATTTCCATGTTGTATTTATACATGATCTCAAATCAACACATCTAACCCCCAATCTTTCACAAAGCTCCAAGGCCACATATATATCTGCCTATTAGATACCTCCAACTGGATGTTCCAGAGATGCATCGAAATCAACATTTCTAAATATCAATTCAGGTCACAGCACCAGCAGCCAATCAAGGCAGAACTCTGGTAGTACTCTTCCCACTTCCTTACCCTAGCTGTACTCTTTCACTTTATTACAGAAAGCTTTACAGTGTCTGCCCAGCTAACAAGAGTTCTCCTTCCCTGAAAATACCCAGCTCTGATCCAAAGGTTATAGCGGTGCAGCCCTGGCATTCATGTTTGTGTCCCTGACCTTGACTGACTGACTTGACTGACTAGGCTAAGGATTTCTGCCTGCCTTAACCTTGGCCAGAATCTCTCTCCCAGGAATTTGAACCTGGGGCCAACCAATATCAGTATAGCCTGGTCTTAATTTTATTTTATTTTTTTAAGATTTTATTTCTAAGTAATCTCTACACCCAATGTGGGGCTCAAACTTACAACACTGAGATCAAGAGTCGCATGCTCTACTGACTACGCCAGCCAGGTGCCCCTAACCTGATCTTTTAAATGCAGACGAGATACTGTGGCAGGGCCACCCTGTATCACATTAACTGAATAGCAGAGAAAGTTGTTAAGCAGAGAGAGAAGAATAAAGAAGATACACACAGAGAAGGAGAAAAAAGAGATGGGAAAAGAAGTGCTTCCAGGGTCCTTGACAGCTTTCTATCTCCTAGTTCTATATACATTCTTAATTAAAATATGTCTGCATTCTTGCCCTAGGCTTCTAGGATATATCCCCGTATCTTCACCTAAAGTTTTTATTTGCATCCTAAAAGACTCTTTACTAATTCAACTCCCCTACTACCTATCTTTATTGCCATTTACTGCATATCTTTCTAAAGCACAGTTTTCACAACACCATGTACCGCAATCAAAATCCTTCAATAGCTCCCCACTCTCTCAGCATCGGATACAAGACCCTCCATAAGCATCCCTTCCCATCACGTTAAGCTCTGGCAATACTGAATTCTTTCTAGGTTCTAAAACATATCATGTTGTTGGGGTTTTTTATACAATTTTTTTTTTTTTTAAATAAATGCGGGGCCTGAAACTCATGACCCTGAGATCAAGATTTCAGGCTGAGCTGAAATCAAGAGTCAGACACTCAACTGACTGAGCCACCCAGGCACCCCTCATGTCATTCTTTTTTACCTCCATATTTTCATATATGCTATTCCTTTTTCCTAAAATGCTTTTAATCCTCTGTTTGCCTGGTGATTTCTTTTTCTTTTTTTTTTTTTTTTAAAGATTTTATTTATTCGACAGAGATAGAGACAGCCAGCGAGAGAGGGAACACAAGCAGGGGGAGTGGGAGAGGAAGAAGCAGGCTCGTAGCAGAGGAGCCTGATGTGGGGCTCGATCCCACAACGCCAGGATCACGCCCTGAGCCGAAGGCAAACGCCCAACCGCTGTGCCACCCAGGCGCCCCATGCCTGGTGATTTCTAATTCATCCTCATTCATTACCTCACTCCAAGAGTGTCATTTCCTCTAGAAAAAAAGAGGACACTGAACCCAAAGCAGTAACCCCTTCTTCTGTTAGTGAACATTTCCTATTATAATGAAATTCTTTATGTGTGTGTCCTTCTCTCTACAACTACTGTGTCTTAAGTGCAATAACTGCACCTTATCCTTGTACTTTTGTGAACATACATACACCAAATTTTGATTTTTATCTTTCTCTATTTTCCTCAAAAAATGAAGAGGACAGAAATACAAAATAAACACAGTGAACTCGATTTTGTCTGGAATAGCACTTTAGGCTTAAGGGGTCTTAATGTTAATACCACTACCAGTGAACACTCTCCATGAGGACGTACACGCATTGTTCAAAATAAAAGGCAGGTGCAGGAATGTCACTAAAGTGTTGATCTAAGATCTGAACCTCCAACACAGTCGTTCATGACCCCTTACCCGTGTATTCTGGATAACAGATAGTTAGTGGACTCCTCTTTATTTTTTCCTCAAAAAGGTCTTTCTTGTTGAGGAAGAGAATGATTGAAGTGTCTGTAAACCATTTGTTGTTACAAATGCTGTCAAACAGTTTCATGCTTTCGTGCATTCGGTTCTGAGGGGGGAAAGAAAGGGTGTCAATAGCAAAAAGTAAAAGTGGATGAACTGTTAATGAAAAAACAGACCAACAAGTTTTAGAAGCACTGAATGGCACGCATGGGAACAAGCTAGACACTGATAACACAAAAGCTAAGTCAGTGCTCATTTTTGTAATTCTTGGAGGCTGGGAGGTGGGAAGAAGAGGACTTAATCCCGCCCACATACTCAATGCGCTGTCCTCTCTCTTAAGAAGTAGTAGGGCATGGATCAATATTTTAAAAGTCTAATCTCACAGGGAAAAAAATTAAGGAATCAAGATTTGGTTCAAGGCAAATGGATACACAAAATCTTCCTAAGAGTTATTTTCCACTTCCCGGATGCATTAAACAGGCTTTTTACCAGAAGATCCGACATACCATTTCCTCATCCTCAGCCAGAACAAGGTCATAATCACTGAGGGCCACACAGAAGATAATTGCTGTCACTCCCTCAAAACAGTGAATCCACTTTTTTCGTTCTGATCTTTGGCCACCTACATCAAACATCCTGAGTAAAGGGAAAGAATGCACAAATTCAGCAAGGTCACAAATACACCTCTCCCTAAACTGAAATGGTTAGGGAACCGCCCGCTATTGCATATTCAAAACCCCACTGATAACAGAAAAGACAAACAAGGAGCAGATAAAATGTAGTCAAACTAATACTCTGTGGTTAAAAGTAAAAGAGAACATGAGAAAATAAAATCTAAGAATAATGAAAACTCTCATTTTAGTAACTAGTTGCACCTCCTCTCTATCAGAGCTTGTACCAGGCGCGCCAAAAGTCAGCAGAATAAGCACAGAAATGGATTAAAGGAAGGAGGGGGGAGAAAAGACCAGAAAGACAAAGAGCTGAATACTACAACTTAAGGTAATAACAAGAATACTAACTAATATTTATTGTTCACCATGGTGCCAGACACGATCCTCAACACCGTCAGTACACTAACTCATCTGACCCTTACAACACTCCCGTAAGTACTACTATCTCCAGTCACAGATGAAGAAACTGAGGCACAGGTATGTTAAATGCCTAAAGGCACACTACTAACAAATGGGGACTGGGGCTCTGGACCCAGGCACTCTAACTCCAGTACCCAGGCTCTTAGCCATAACACCACTCTACCCTTCAAAATGCTTTACCTCTTTAGTTAAAAAGAACAATGAAAAAACAGAAATCTCCAACTTGCATTCTGCTTCCAAAATGTTTTCCTTACTTTTTAACTTTCTTTTTTTTTTAAATTGAGGTATGGTTGGGATATGTTTTCCTGACTTTAAGGAAAAAATATTTTGGAGATTAATTATGGGGAAAAAGTAAATTATATTTCAGGGTAGGGCTCTAAGAACCCAGTATCTAAAAACAAAACATAACCAGTATTTCCCAACGCTACGTCTTATTTGAACCTAATTAATAACAACAAAGCCTCAGCTGTTCATAAACTTTATGTTCCACTCCAGATTAGTTTTGTCCACCACTCCCTTCTGGGGGGCTCACTTGGTATCCTGCTCGACTGCTGTACTTCTGTCACCAGTGTCCTCATCTACTTCCTACAGTAAGAGGAACACCTGTCATGCTTTGTGTTGTAGCTGCTACCAGCGGCTGAGGAATTATGCACACAAATGAGTAGATACTCTGAAGAGAGATGTAGGTAGATGTCTGATGACGAGGACAAAATTTTAAAAGGTTAACTTTGCCAAGCTCGTTTAGTATATCAGATCTAAAGTGACTTGAGCTCTATTTCCAAAGAATTTTCCCCTAGACATTGAGAAAATAAGACATAAATGAGTAATTTCTCAATGTATGTTTGAAAGAGAATAGTCATCTTATCTCTTTATGACCCAGCCTTTTCTTTTAGTTGATCTAGCGGGGGTTTTTTTCAGCCTTTGGTCATGACACCTAGAATAATGTAACCACGAGCTGGTTTTAATACAGGGTCATATTACAGGTTTTAGGAAAGCGGACATCACCTGTATCACTATAGAAGTCTTTCAAGGGGAGACACATGCTAGTCCACCAATAATTTCAGTTTACCCCTCAGTTTTCTTCTACAAAGTCCATAAAACTAGTAGAATACTGTGACATCCCCAAGGGGGGCTTTTAGCACATATTAACATTCGCAATATAATTCACTAATAGATCAACATTTTATGGACGTTACCTCATAACTGAGAGGCAAGTAAGCAATTACACAATGCCTTGCATATAGTAGATGCTCAATAAATGTTTGAATAAATGGATAGTGGTTTTGCCTAGAGAGAAGAGGAAAAGGAAGAAGTGACAGTACTTCATAACAAGATATCTACATACCAACAATGAAGTGGGTGCAGCACTTTAACTAGATCTGGCTGTTGATCCGGACATAAGAAGACCAACAGGATTTACCCAACCAAAATCCAATCCATGACAACATCAACAAGAATGTTTCCCACACTAAATAAAGTTCGCCACACTTAATTATAAATGGATTATTAATCTTATAGTACACAAAAAGACATCTCATTCTTGTGGTTGCACAGGTAATAAATCCATTTGGCCTTTGCTACTCTAGTTAAATCAGTTCATCAGCGCTAAAGATAAGCAGCTCTTCTATTCTACAAATATTCAGCTGGACTATTTTCCTGCACCATGTTTCAGACCTGTTTTGGTTTATTAAGATTTCAAGACCTCAAGTGGTATCTAGTAATACCTAAACTCTGTGTGGATTTCACAAATCCCGTGAAGCAACTGTTTTCAGAGAAAAGAACACGGAGAAGCTCTGAGCTAGAAGTTACATTTGTGTGCGACAGTGCTGAGTATCACAGACCACACATGAGCGTAATAAGGCAGCTGGGACAAACATCATGTTAAAGGGGGAAAAGTTTACCGCTAATCTCAAAGGTCACAAAAGCAGAAAGCAGGAACCAAAGAGACGGTTATAATATTTACAAAAGACCATTAACACAGACACAAGCCGAAGCCTATTTTAGAATGACTAATGCTACTGGAAAGTCCTTTGTATTCGTGTACTAGAATTTTCTCTCTCTAAAACAACCACTTTTTATATGTCCTATTTCCCCAAAATACCTCTATCACCGTATCAATTTTCCATTCTATGCTACATTAAGAACTTAGTTGTACATGATACTGTGCACAAATCAGTCCAAGAGCCATGACAGTATTAGCTCCATTCCACTAACCCTACGTGCGCTTCAGTAAGGATCGACACTGGTGAGTAAAGCATTTCTATTTTAATATCAAAATGGCAGAACGAAGCCACATCACTAAGTATCTATCCTTAGCATTGTTGTTACCCTTCTAAACAACAAACATTCAATACCTGTTTTGACGATTCCAACAAAAAAGCAGCTGAAAAGAATAAAATTAAAAATAAAATAAATTGATAACCATATGATTATCTTTATTGATATTTACAATTTAATTTTGAATTCAAATTCCTCCAAATGGACAAAAGTATTTGATGCTATTTGGAGAAAGAAGAAAGGTCTGGGCCCCCCATTCGGTTAAAACATTCAAATACCGGCTGATGAATATGATGGTAGGTTTTCAAACCAAAGAATATTGCCTAGAGAAATTTTACCCTGATTAAGAGATATTTGTCTTTCGCACATCTAGCAAAAAGGTTAATGACTTACTTGAAGTATAGGTCTTTGAAGGTGAAATGCGTTTCCACAATGCCTGTGGTCTTCACTCTTGTCCGCAGGACATCTTGCTGAGTTGGAATGTAGTTGGTTTGGGATATTCTATCCAAATCATTTAGGTAACTAAATAAAACACACATTTATTTTTACCTGGTGAAGCCAACCATGTACACAGCAAATCAATAGCCTAAACTAGTTCCTTGTCAAAAGTAGATTCTGAACCTGTCACTAATGTGGCAGAAGAAAATCAGAGCTTCGGTATCACAGAAATGATAACGAGAAAAAGTGTGAATCGAGCATAGGACAATTAAAGCAGGTTCTATATCCGCTACACAAAAGTGGTTTTAATTCTACCAAAATTAAGCTGTGAAGGCCAATTAAAAGCAAACACATATGGAAATGTTATTCTTATTATAAAAAGACTTCTGGGGCGCCTGGCTGGCTTAGTCAGTAGAACATGTGACTCCTGATCTCGGGTTGTGAGTTCAAGCCCCATGTTGGGTGTAAAGATTACTTAAAAATAAAAAATCTTGAAAAAATAAAAAATCTTGGAGAGAAAAAAAAAAGATTCCTGAAACTTGATGCTAAATACTGAATCAACTGTGTACTGCACAGTACAAAAACCAAACCACACCAAAAGCCCTCAGACATTTAAAGTTAATGGGTCATTTGTATGTTCTGACATTTGATAGAGGACATTCGAGAATGGTGTTTGAATTACTAAAATTAAAACAAGAACTATGTTCAATAAGAATGAGTATTTCCTGTTTTCATTCATGAAACAGAAAAACTGTGTGTGTTTTTTAAATCTAACTCAAAAACAAATTGTAAATACTTCCAAAGAAATTTAATGTATTCAGTGAAATAATTAAAAGACTGCTTCAAAGCTAAATTAATTTTTTTAAAGCTAAACTAAATTTTTGGTAATTTCAGGATTCCTAAAGATTTTTTTGATACAAAACTGAAGAACGGGTGAATAAGTGAATCATTAACAAGCTTCTATAAAACTAAGTACTACCATTAATGTTAAGGAATCAGTCAAGCCTTGATCAAACATTATGGGAAAAAAAAGACCTCTATCTATATATCACATGTTCTCTGGTGTAAAGGGTTCAGAGCTTAATGAATGTATGATAAAACAACAACAACAACAACAACATAGCTTTCATGACTATTGGGAGAATTAACTGAAACCACCAACATATGCAACTAAAAATATTAAAAAACGGGCAAGAATCCTGAAATGTTTCTAAGGTTAAGTATTCATTTCAAAAATAACTAAGTTTTTCAAATATAATTTAACTCCTTCCTATAACAACTTAAACAAGAATGAAGGATAGGCAAATAGAATATTGGAGAAAACCTTAATGCTTAAAAGTGCCCCAATTAGTACAGAGATAGTTACTACGAAGAACTCACCAAGTTCCCAAAAGGCACATTAAAAAGTACATTCTGAATATAGGTCTTTATAAATAAACACGTTGTAAAAGAAGCAAAATAGGATAGCATGTAATAGCCTCTTTCAAGTATTAATCACAAATTCTCTCAAACTATGTAACACTTAAGAGAATTTCTTTGACAAACAGATGCTTTGACTTCCTTCCAAGACTCAACATTCTCTTTCGGTACAAAGTCTACTATTGTAATCTGGCAAAAGATTTATTAGTGGTGACTGGTACCAGAGAAATCCATAGTGCAGCCCAGCCACAGAGCTGGGTGCATACAAAGGGATATCACAATTCTAATTTCCCTCACTAGCTGGCAATTAATGCAAAGTCCTTATGCAGAGGGAACTGCACTGGAAGAGATCCAGGACCCAGCTGCAAAAGATTTCTCTCCTCTTTCACTTACTTATTATAAACTACCATGGAGCTACTTTTCATGGTGCCAATTCTCCCGTTTATATTCCAATATACAATGTTTTTCTCCAAGTCGTACAAAATGACCAAGGGCTATGTAAACCTAAACTGAAACCATCTTTACAAGGGATGCTACAGACTTCTAAGAGCGTCTGTTACTTAAATGTTTTGTTAAGGATAGACCCTAAACTTCCTTAGGGTCACCAAATTGTTTTCTGTTATGGGAAAATTAAATTACTTACTATGAAGCAGAATCATTGAGCTGATACTCCCGGGATCTGCTGAAGCAAGCTTGCACCCCGCCGTCCCGCCATAACCGTTTAATCACTCCCGCTAGTTCTGGAGTCATGACCCCTTCTTCGGCACTGCCGGCCAGAACAAATAATTGCCGGGCGTCATCCTGAAGACAGCAGTTAAGAAAGAGAGACAAATGATTCTCCACTTCTTAAAGACTTGACAAGAATCTCTCTAAAACACAAGCACCTTACACTTTTCATTATTTTAAGAGAAGTATTAGAGAGACCTTTCCGGGCAAGGCAGTGTGAGAGAATTTACAATGAAGTCGTTCCCCCTACTCACTCCACTGTAGGTAGAAGTGCAGAGCTGAGCTGACGAATGATTTCAGTCCCCCACCACATACCACCATCTCCTAAAAAGATCTCTTTTGACTGGCCTACTACAAATCTCCACCCGGCTTACTCATGATTTTTAAAGATTTTATTTATTTGACACGGGGTGGGGGCAGGCAGAGGGAGAGGGAGAAGCTGACAAGGGCGGATCCCAGGACTGGGGGATCATGACCTGAGCCGAAGGCAGATGCTTAACTGACTGAGCCATCCAGGCACCCCTACTCATGATTTTTTGACAGAAAAACTGATCTGTGAGATAGGCACATGTGACACATTCCCATTCTACAAAGGAAGCCTACAATAAAAATAGAGATGAAAAAACTAGCATGTAAGAGGTAAAGTCTAAACACGTCAGAGGGAGTAAAATATTAATAGAGTTTAAGGAAAAAGTGTTCTCTTCTTTCCCCTTCTGCTCAGACAGAGGAACAGGAAGAAGAGGAGACTGAGTTATTTAAGAAGTCTGGAAGCCTAGTGAGGGAAATAAATCCCTCAGAGAAAAATTCAGTTTCTAGATTCCCCAAGGAATAACAGTCCTCTAAATAAGAGGTAGGGGGGGAGACAGTAAGAGGAAAAGAAAGTTAAGAAAAGATTTGATCAAAATTCATGGTCAAAAAGCTTTGTAAGTGGCTACAGTTTTTAAACCTAAAATGTAAAGAGGACAGAAAAGGGCTATGAGAACTCTGATTATTTTGCTTTATTCTACCCACCCTTACTTGTCAGATAGTTTAAAAATAAACCCAGGTCTCAAGGAAGGAAAGGAAAAAAGGGAAGGGAGAAGGGAAGGGAAGAAGGGAGAAAAGAAAAGAACAGAACAGAGAAGAAAAGAGAAGAACTAGCAAGCAAAAAGCGTTTCCAACCACAGGTGACATCACAACCCAAAACTCCTAAGACTCATGTGTTCCCAAAACTCATGCACTCACGTAGGCAAAACAAACAAAACTAACCATTGTGCACTCTAGTTAATGCTGCCAAAGTCAGGGTCTCAGCCAAGTAATAGCCCTCCTTTATAAGGTGCTTTCCTGCATTTTTTCTAGTAATACTTTATGTCCATCCCTCTCTAAGAAACTTCATCTAACATCTATATTCCCCTCTTCTCCTTTCAGGGATAAAAATTTTAAATAAAGGAATAAATGACTGAGGAAAGTTGAAAAATTACATCAATTGGCAAACATACTCAATATTGAGCATGTCCTTCTATGTATGTAGTATAGTGCTTTAACATGTGAAGACTTTATAGTCCATTCTGAAATTTGAACTAAACTCATACAGCTATTCAAAAGCCTCAATAAGCATTACTTTTTTAATAGCACAATTCTAATTTTAGAAACTTTAAAATGGAGAGAGAGCTATTGCTACATATTTCTGCTGTCCTGCCTTGTAAACAGTTTTAAGCGGAAGCACTTTTCCCTTACCACTTAATCTCTTCCACTGACCTACTTCTGCTTCTCCACAATAAACCCTCTAATAGGCCTTTAAGGAGGCCCCTCTTTACAATGAAATTCGCACCTCCACCCTTAAGCAGACATGAAAAAACCACCTACCCCTCATCTGGCTCTGTTCTTGTCCATTCACTCTCTAACCAACCATAAGAAACTAGACAAGGGTAAGTGAGGAATTATAAACAGAAACCCCTACATATGGAGGGTAAAAAAAAGAAAGTTCAAAAAATTACGTAGGGTTGTAGATTAGGATGGGTGGATGCTGGAAAGCTAGGTGATTCAGGAGGCCTAACAGGAATTAAGGAGATGGTGACTGCATCTGGTGATATAGGAGTGTTAGGACCCAAAGATGAACGACATTCATTTGATAAAGGGAAGAAATGAAAGGAGGAGGGATGCTATGGTCTGAATGTTTGTGTCCCTCCAAAACTCGTATGTTGAAATCGCAAGGCCCAATGTCATAGTATTAGGAGATGGAGCCTTGGGGAGGTACTACAGTCATGAGGGTGGAGGCCCCATGAATGGGATTAGTGCCCTTATAAAAGGGACTCTAGAGAGCTCCCTTCTCCTTCTGCCATGTGAGGACACAGAGAGAAGCCTACAACTGAACAGGGCCCTCGCCCGACCATGGTAGCCCTCTGATCTCAGACTTCCAGCCCCAATAAGTCTGCACAATAAATGTCTGTTGTTTATAATCTACTAAGTCTGTGGTATTTTGTTACAGGTTGCAACTGGATGAAGACAAAATGTCAACTGTATTGGTGACAAAGTAGTGTGAGGACCCAAACATTAATAATAACCAATCTGACAATGGAAAGAAAAGAAAGGAGGAGGGATGATCAAGAAATATAAAGGGGAACACATGGTGAGAAATAAAAAAGGAAGAAATGAAGAGAAGGCATAAATAACTGAGACAGAGAAAAAGCCAACAAACAGAGGGAAGGGACTAAATACAGTAGCATCGACCAGTTATTGGATTGGGCGAACGAGACAGACACACAGAATCAGGTGACAGAGAGGGATGAGGACAGGGAATAAAATAAGAACACTGGAGAGAGCTGGGGGCAGGGGAGGGCAGAGGGAAGAAAGGAAAAGAAGGAAAGAAAGGCAGGAGGTAGAGAAAGGATGGAAAGATGTAGACAGAAATGTGTTAACATTCTTGCATTCGTTATCCTATTTCCCCCTCCCAGAGGCTTAGAAAAACAAAGTCTCTAATTGTGATATACCTTTTTTTACAAAAACATAAAAGTCATGCCTCCCATATTTCCTTATCCCCTCTTCTGCTGCTCTTCTCTTCAATCATTTCACAGTCCTTACCCCGGCTCCTCTTCCCTTATTCCACTTCTAGGATTCCCAGTCGAATACCATCCAATTATAACCATCCTCTTGTGACTTTTTTCCCATCAACAATTTCCCCACTTGTTTACTGAATATTAACGTGCATTAATAATAGCTTGTTAATTGATAAACCAAGAGCAGCTCAGAGTTCCTAAGCTACTTCACAGACACATAGACTTTGCCTTTCCAGGCAGCCTCCCCAAGTCAACCCCTTTTACTATCCACAGCACCTAAGAACGACTCTCTGAACACAGCTGACAACTCCCTTAGTTCTAGGAAATCATTCTACACATTCCCAGCCTTCTCTTAGAGTACAGCTGGCGGTATAAAAGATCTCCTGCCTTCATTTGGCCCTCTCCCACTGTATCAAACATCCTAATTAACAAACGAGAACTTCATGTGCACTAAGTATTATGATTCATCAACACAGCTTTTGAATATCTGACATGTGCAAGAATTACCCTAGGACATGGTATAATCCAGTTGTATAGGTTCTAGTCCAACGTAGTACAGGGATAGAGTATTTTTGAATACCTAAAAACTGTCCCTAAAATTTTGACTTAGTGTTCTTGTCCTTCTCAAGTGTATTTTGGGAGACTGATATTTGCCTTTTATCTTTACACTGAAGAAAGCAGAGCTACCTCTTTTAGATTATCTCAATTTACTAACATTTACTACCATAAAATAAGATCACGCTATAAAAGTGGTGAATAAAAAACGGCTGTCACAGAAACCTACAGGATATTCAACACAATCCCATTTCCTTGACTCTTCTTTGTGGTGGTAATCTAGTAACCCCTAGAGCACATTGCTGATACTTCTCAAATGAGCACACGGTACTTTGCCACTTTTTACCTTGTTGTTTAAATTCATTTCCCTAAAACATGAAGCAAATTTTGCGTTAACTGCATCTACTAAAAGCAAGCAAGTGAAGAAGAAATGAGAAACACTTACTGCTCTGGCAGCTTCCCCAAAGTCAATCTTTAGCCGTCCCATGGCTCTTATGATTGCAATGATGGACTGGATAGTATTGCTGTAGACAACTACTTTATATTGTTTACATTCTTCCTCTGAATAGCCATCCTCATGAATGATTCTTTAAAAAGAAAACACACAAATCATTACCACGGACCTAAAATAATGGTACTATGGACTTTCATGCATTACGAGGAAATGTAGTTTTACAAAAGGTCATGTTGTTCCAACTTACTTCATCTGTTTCACGATGGTACTTTTACCAGATTCTCCAGCACCTGAAAGAAAAGTAAACCAGACTTTGAATTCCCTTGCAATCAAACATGAAGCATGAAATCAACATGAGCGATAATCCTAGATTATGGAAACCACAGGTCCTAGGGAAAACTCTAAGCTACTACTAAGCTTTCCTATTAGAGTTTTTTTACTTTAACATAATTCAGCAAACAAATATCATTAACTAGAAGTAGCCCAGAACCTACTCGATATCATTTGTGTAAAGTAGGCATGCTCAAGCAGATATGGCAACATAAACACCTCTAGGAACTCGACCTCTACATGAAATATCATGATATAGAAACTGAACATAGGCAAAAATGAAATGATTCCTTTTTGGCCTATTTGCTTTTATTAATTTCTCTGTCAATATCCATGGATCTGAGGAATGTTCCAAGAGCAATCCTCTCAACCATGTGACCAGAGTTCAAAATAGAACCAGAGGAGCCGTTGTCCCCACTGCTTTTTCACTGCATACGCTCTCAAGACCACATTTCCCTCATCTGTCAGCGGGACCACTTTAATGATCACCCATGTCCGATCAGCCCTCGGAACTCCTTGACGGTTCACCTGCATTTCCCTAGTCAATTCATTCTCCCACCTTCCAAAATGCCTATTTCACACCACTCCTCTCTCTCTCAAACCTTACACACTCCTTCCCGCTTCTGATTCTCACCTGATGATCCTGCCTCTCTTTTACTGGAAAAATTAAAGCACTCAAAAACCAAATCCACCAATCTATCTGTACCCACCACTAATATTCCCTACCTTCATCAATGGATGAAGGGTCCCTGCCAGTGTCTAAGACTAATCCCTCCAATTGTGCCCTAAACCACCTAACTTTACCTACTCAACATCTTGGCTACTTCCCACTGGGGAACTCTCATTAGTATACAAACTTGCTCACTGCATTATCTTCCATTTTAAATCAACGCACACACCCACTCCAACCTTTCCTTGACTCCACACATACTCCTCTAACTACCACTCTATTTTCTCTCTTCCTCTTTATAGAAAAACCCCCTCTGAGTTGTCTATACTCATGTTCTCCAATTCTGTACCTCCAATTCTCTCCTTAACCCTCTCCAATCAGATACTCATATCCACCACTCTAACTGAAACCACTTCTCATGGTCTCCAACAACTTCCATTTTAACAAACCCATTGATTAATTCCAGGTCCTCATCTTACTCTGCTTACTCCTGAACAGAATTTGTCCAATGATGACTTCTCCCCTTGCAATGTTTTCTTCACTGGACAGGCTTCCAGACCCCACATCCTCCTGGTTGGAACCCTACCCCACTCCTCAGTCTCCTCCCTCCTGTCTCTGAATCTTAAAGGTTGTACTATTTGAGCACTCCTTCCTTGGGCCCTTTTCTCTACCTATATTCATTCCCTAGGTCATCTCATCTAATAACCTGGTCTTAAACACCATTCATCAACTGATAGTAATAGTTAGTATCTAGTGTATACTGCACGCCTGTTCTGTTCTAAGCACTTCGCTTTTATTAATTCATTTAATCCTCACAATAACCTGGTGAGGCAAACACTTATTATCTCCATTTTACAGGTGAGGTAAATGAAGCAGAGAGATGCTAAGTTAACCTGTCCACAATTAAAGTCAGTAAGTGGCAAAGCTGAAATCTGTATTCACACAGTTTGGCTCCAAAGTTGTTGTATACTGCCTCTAGGCCAATGATTTCCAAATTGCTATCTCTAACCTTGGCTCCAGAGTCATACATCTAAACCACCTACCCGATAAATCTCATTCGATTTCTAAGAGGCATCTCAAACTTAAATGCCCAAAATTGAGTTACTGTTTCCCCATCCTTACCCCCAAACCAGCCCTGCTCCACCCTGTTTTCTTATCTCAGTAAATACCAGCACTCACGCAGTTGCTCAGGCCAAAAATAGTAGGTCACATGTAACTAATATACAAATGGAATGCCAGTACCAATATCAAATATTAATAAAGCTTAATTTTTTAAAAAATAAGTATAAATATGGTTGTAACTGTTTCTTCTTGCACCACATGGATCATCATGAACACAATGGAAAGCACAAGCCTAGATCACTGTTGAAGCTTCCTAAATGGTCTGCTGCTTGGGACCTTGCCTTTCCTATGGCTAGTTTTCCACTCAGTAGCTGCACTGAACTTTGTAAAAAATCAAATCATGTCACAACTCTCCCTCCAGGTTTGGACTACACAGGTCCACTTATACACGACTTTTTTTTTTTCCGATAAATACAGTACAGTATTGTAATATTTTCTTCATAAGTTTCTTTTCTCTAGCTCACTTTATTATAAGAATGCAATATATGATACATATACAAAATATATGCTAACTGACTATATTATGGTAAGACTTCCAATCAACAGTAGGCTATTAGTTAAATTTTGGGCGGGGAGTCAAAAAGTTACACAAAGATTTTCCAGTATGTGGGGTGGGGGGGGGCGTTGGCACCCCTAATTCCATGTCTTATGTCAACTGTACACTCAAAATTAAATCCATGGGCAATAAGGTCAAACACATGCTCTGGCCCCTGCCTATCGCTTCACCCTCAATTCCTATCATTCTCCACTTCATTCTCTCTGCTCTTGTCAGACCAGTTTTCTTGCCTTTCTTCCAACATACCAAACTGGTTCTCAATGAGCTAGATCCTGACTCATGCTCTTTGCCATTTACTATTCCTTCTGCCTGGAGTAACTTTTTACAAGATTTTCTTCTTCCCTCAAAACACCCTCCTGCCCTGACTAATCTATCTAAATAGTCCCCACCCCATCATACTCTCTCTCCTCACTCTAGGTTATATTTTTTCAAAGCACTTATATCACTTCTTCGCGTTAAAATCTGCTCATTTCCTATCTCACTAAAATATAAACCCCATAAAGGTTTATTCATCCCTGTATTCCCAGGGCCTAGAACTGGGCGTGACATAAATAGGCTAGGCAAGTAAGTACTGTTGAATAGATACATCACTAATGCTTAATTAGCATGATCCTTTACTAAATATTTCTCAACTCTATCAACCAAAACTGTTAGTTAAAATAAAATTCAAATAATTTAAAAATCCCAGGCATCTACATTTTTACAGACTCAAAAAGGGAATCTCTATTTCACTTTATCTCTGCTCTTATCATCTAATAATAATCAGAGGTAGCACTGAATATTTATGTAACACACAAAGAACTTTTTAATGATACCGTTAGAAAGAAGTGCTATCTCCAGGGGCACCTGGGTGGTTCAGTTGTTTGAGCAGCCAACTCTTAATTTTGGCTCAGGTCATGATCTCAGGGTCCTGGGACTGTGCCCTGCACCCTGTCCAGCTCTGTGCTCAGTAAGGAGTCTGCTTGAGGGTTCTCTCCCTCTCCCTCTGCCCCTCACCCACTCGCCTGCCTGTGTGCCTGCTTTCTTTCTCTCTCAAATAAATCTTTTAAAAAAGTGCTTTCTCCCACACATAGCTACCAAAAAACAAAACAAAACAAAACAAAAAAACCTGATTCAATTCTGGAGAATACAAAAGCATACCAGCTATATTTTATTTTATTTATTTATTTTTTTTTTTTTTAAGATTTTATTTATTTATGTGACAGAGAGACAGCCAGCGAGAGAGGGAACACAGCAGGGGGAGTGGGAGAGGAAGAAGCAGGCTCCCAACAGAGGAGCCCGATGTGGGACTTGATCCCGGAACGCCAGGATCACGCCCTGAGCCGAAGGCAGACGCTTTAACGACTGCGCTACCCAGGCGCCCCCCAGCTATATTTTAAACACTAGTTTAAAACACAGAATTTCCAGATGATCCCATGTTAGCACCGACTACTAAATTTACTAGGAAAAACAGAGATTAATGAAGTAATGTTCATCATTCTTTTACATATTGAAAACAGGATTCCTACCATTTACGCTGCACTGAGTGAAATAATCAATGAGTCTATTATCCTCAGAATCAATTTCTACCCATCTCATTAAGTTCTATCCTATGAAGGTGCTGATTTCAAAGTATGTTGCCCTGCCTCTCTCATATTTTTTCAAGGTTCCCTGAAAAAATGTCAGTTTGTTCTTCTCTTTACTATCACACCACATATATTCACCCAAGCTTTTACTAGACATCCAGTTTCACCTCTTAAAGGCACCTCTTATTGACCACAGAACTAAATATAAGATTTATCTTATTGAGTGTTCCAGGGCATTTTATAGAAAAAAAAGAATGAATTACCAAAAAAAAAAAAAAAATCGCTTTACATCAAAAGTCTTTGACCCATTCAGCTTCCAGATCTGCAAAAGTGCCACCGTCTTACCTTTCTTCTAAGTACGAAATCTAAGAATCATCTGGAACCCACTTACTCTTCTCTCCTTACATCAAGCTGTAATAAAATCTCTCTTCTTATGCATTTCTCAAATTAATCCTTTCTACTCTTCACATGGCTGAGCCTGACACTGCGCCTACTGTAATGTTACTGCTGTAATTTTCTCAAACTTCCAGCTCAAAGCCCCTCTTCTTTCTTATAATTTCCAAAAGGCACTAATAATTCTGTAATATTTTCTATAACCCTTTCTTATTAGGTCTGAACTCTCCATTTTTACTTCAATCTGTGCTCCAATGCTTTGGTACTAAGTTCCCTCTCTAATAACATCTCGCTCTTAGGTTTTAAACTGCTTCCCACGTCTCATCTCCCTCTCCCAATACATACTATGTGATCTCTGGAACTTCCTAATTTTTTTTTACATCTTTTAATCTATCTTCCTTCAAAATTCATCACAAATTTAAGGAGAGAATCATCTGACCATCGTCAATCTACCAGGGTAGTAATATTACGGAAACAAAGAATGGCATGGATACGAAGGAACTGCAAAGATACAACCTATGGCTTGGACAGGGAGGAACTGATGATGACTCTAGGAAGGAGGGAAGGAAATGGGCAGGGGATAGGATTTATACAAGAAAAAAAGTCTGAAAGGTCCCCAAAACAGGAGAGAATGGAATCAATTCAACTTAGAAGACTCATCCTTAAAACAAAATATATCTAAAGGACATCCTATATAAAGAAGAAGAAAGGATGAAGGGGGAAGGTATAGAGATTTTTGAGAGAGAGAAAGGAGAGAAAGAGCCAAGTTAGATGGTCTTCTCAATGAAAGAAGGCAGGCAATCTGCAGAGGATGATGGGGTAGAATTAATTTTTCTTATTAACAATCAAATAGGGGCGCCTGGAAGGCTCAGTCAGTTAAACGTCTGCCTTCAGCTCAAGTCATGATCCCAGGACCCTGGGATGGAATGCCAAGGCAGGCGCCCTGCTCAGTGGAGATCCCTCTGCCACTCCTCCTGCTGTGCTCGCTTGCTCTCTCTCTCCCCCATATAAATAAACAAAATCTAAAAAAAAAAAAAAAAAAAAAAAACAAGCAAACAATCAAACAGAATGATTAAGAAGTATGTGTGCAGGCAAGTATGATCACCAACAAGGTCAGATAAAAAAATAATTCACCAGTACATACTCTACTACTGTACTTTCATTTTTAAGGAGCTCCTGCAGAGCAGGCACCATCACGTGTTCTCCCTACTTCTTCCCATAACATATACTACATTACGGGTATGAAAAACAAGAGATGGTGATAATGTCTTTGCAAAATTTTTATAGGCTAATGAACTGCTAATATAAATAAATCATTATCGTGAGTAAACACATTCAACTTACATACACACTGATTTATTTTTTTTAAGATTTTATTTATTCATTTTTGCAAAAGAGAGAGCGAGCGAGCCAGGTGGAAGGGGCAGAGGGAGAAGCAGACTCCCCGCTGAGCCAGGAGCCCAACGCAGGACTTGATCCCAGCACCCTGAGATCATGACCTGAGCCGAAAGCAGACACTTAACCGACTGAGCCACCCAGGTGCCCCATACACACTGATTTTAAAAATTAACGCTAAGGGGAGCCTATCTTTGGCTCAGGTCAGGATCCTGGAGTCCGAGGATCGAGCCCAGCATGGGGCTCCCTGCTCAGTGGGGAGTCTGCTTCTCCCTCTCCTGCTGCGCCCCCCACCCCAGCTCTTGTTCTTTCTTCTCTCTCAAATAAAATCTTTAATAAATAAAATAAATAAAAATTAGCCCCAAAAGATGGCTGATACTCAAAAACAACGAGTCACCCGAACCCTTCTCTTTTTTCTCTTTCACTTTGATTAAAAGAAAACTTAAAGCCAGTCTACGGAAGTACATTATGCTTTTATCCTCCTGTGCCTTCAGGCACAATGAATTTCCTTATCTGTAAAACGAGGGTCAATAGGAGATGCTTAGAACAAAACCTGGCAGTAGTACGTATTCAATAAATGTTAACCAGCCATTATTCCGTGAATGTTTTCACTGTTTAGAAGAGCACCAAGTAAAGTCCCCAAAAGTTTAATTTAATAAAAACTCTTTAGATACTGATGTCGGTCAAAATCCCAGCAGAAATGATGTAACTACTTATCAGCTAGTTCACAATGATAAAACCCTAGACAGAGTCTGGATCCACAGGCTAACAGAGCAACTCAGAACCTAAATGCCACAGCAAACTATGTCAAAGCATTAATCATTTTCTCCACCCCACCATGAGGAACAAAAACACTCTCTTCCTCAAATATATTTTCAGCCCCTACATACTCCTGTCTAACTACCTCCTCTCCCACACTTCTCACCCGTCTGCACTCCTTATGGCTTTTCCTTGAATGCTCCTCAAAGGTTTTTGTACCACTATCATGTGTACTAGTGGTTATTCCAGGAGCAACTGAAACATCTCCTTTCCTTTTTAAATACTCGTTTCTGTGAAGAAATCCTGAAATTGCTAAAAGCACACATTATAACTAGGACATAGCCCTCTTTCTGGAGGCCTGCACAGCTAGGTCCCAATATGGCACTATTTTTAGATAACACTCTAGCCAGTGCTAAACCAAGGCACTCTTCTTGGTCTCTCTACAGCCCACCCATGCCCGCCACCCCTTACCAGACACATGGGAAGACAGGACTAGAACAGGAACAGACAGCCTTCCTCCCACAGCAGGTCAAAAGCTTGATCAGCACATATATTTGACTTTTCTAACTTCACTTAAAAAGATTTTTTTAGTCAATAATACCATGCAGTAATAAATTCAATGGAAGAGCAGATTTTAGTCCTAATTCTACCACGACTAGCTGTGTGATCCTGAGTAAGTCACCTAACTTCACAATACCGATCTCCTTATATATAAAATATGAAGCGTTTTGGCCTAGATGTGCCCTATGGTTGCTCTCTAACGTTCCAGGACTACAAATATTATGATGCTAAAAGCAGATTAAAGCTCTACTTCTGACACACAGAGGCTTCAAATCAAACCACGGATCCACATCGTCCTATTAACCCAATCATTCAAAACAGCTGCCGTAGTTCAGGGATCAGCATGCCCTCCAATCACGCACTCCCGATCAAGAGGGCACACAGAATACAAAGAATTAAAGAGTGCAGCAACGTAAGGAAGAGATGTCTGGCAGCCAACTGTCTATATGCATGCTTGAGTGTATTCTATAATTACAGTCTCAAATTAACAGAACATTCAAATTAGATTGCTATTCCTAAGAAAAAATCTGAGTATCTCTAATGAAAGATCACAGCAGCACAGTCCATGCTACTTCCAATAATAAGCTTATCTATTGCTCCCACTGATTTCTTTTTATTGACAGGCGTAAGTAACTAACAGAGTAAAAATTCAGATTAAAGTTAAAAATGACATTTCATTCAAAGTACCATACTTAATACAAAAACCAGTTGCTCCCTAATTCAGCAAAAGAAAAGGTTAGCAGAAGTACAGATGGGAAAAACATTATGGAGCAAAGTAAAATAATTGTTCTTTTTTTTTTTTTAAACAAACACGTCTGTTGTATGTGCCTGGAACTGCTGGACACAAATACAAGTAAGTTAAGGAATGTGAAGTTAGATCTATTTTTCGTGTGAAATGAGCAAGTGTCCATAGCCTAAAATATCAGAATAATTGCTTTACCCAGCCCACTGTCCCTGTAAGCGCACCAAGCTGCTACATATGAACATCCTTGAAAACCTTCTTCAACTCAAACTTCAACTCTTTGCTGAATCCTTCTCCATTCCCTCTCAACGGAGACATTACTCCCACTCCGATGGCTGACACAGATTCTTCCCTTTCAGCATGAGTCCAAGAGCTTAATTTCCAAAACTTAAGTCCCAAACTGTCCTTCCCAGCCTCTATCTCTAGCCAGGTCTGGCTACTCTAAAAAAAAAAAAATTATTTGACTATCTTTCCAGATCCTAATCTTGCTTTTTCATAAACTGCTAATTGGTTTTCTTGATTTTTGATTAAAATGGTAATGAAACTCTTTTTAGTATGACCTGAAAACCCTTCCACATCTGTGTCCTTCTTCCTCAAGGGCACCCTGACAAAAGGCTCGACCTGGCCCTACAGCTTAGCGTCAAATACCATAACACTAATACTTGGTCAAATTATCATAATTATTTGGGTTTGTACCTGTTTAGGACCCCCTTAGTCCTAAATTCAAAAAAGCACACTCCTCGAAAGCACAAAACAGTCCCTTCTTTTTGTTTCTACTATCCCCCCTCCAATATCTAGGACAGAGTAGGCACATAGTAAACTGTGGGATGAATGGCTTGAGTTTCTGTGGGATTCAGTAGTTGCCTAATCCCATTTTGTAAATGCCAGCTGCAATGAATGGAATTTTCAATGTGGGCAGTTAACAGAAACAGAAGATTTCCATTCCTCTGCTATCTTTACTTAGCCCCAACCCATTCCTGGCTAGGCCCTCAACTCTCACCCCACAACTACACCTGACAATAAACTTGATCACTCACAAGGCTCCTAGTCTCCTTATTCCCCTCTAAAACTCTCAAACCCTGCCCCAGCTCCCTTGCACCCACCACCCACTTCAGTGAAATAAACTGCTACAAATCAGCCCTGAACATCCCGTATCCCAACACCTAAAAGAGTGCATGAAACACAGTATTCAAATACTTGTTCAGTGAATGAATAAATAAATGAATATATTAAAGGTAAAAGATGGCAGTATGCTGTGACTGGGACAGAGATAATGGGTCTCTTCTGTGGAAAAGATTTTTTTTGCTTGGAGAGGGAGAGGGGAGGAGCAGGATAGAGGAAGAGAGAGAATCTCAAGCAGGCTCCAGGCCCAGCGTGGAGCCTAACTTGGAGCTGGATCTCACAACCCTGAGATCATGACCTGAGCCAAAATCAAGAGTTGGATGCTTAACAGACTGAGCCACCCAGGCAACCCTGAAAAAGATTCTTCTGGGAAGCAATCACATACCAACAACCAAAAAGGCTTAAAGCACATATAAGAAATTCTTGATAAAACTTAACTGACATAGAGGCGCCTGGGTGGCATCTGACTTGAGCTCAGGTCATGATCTTGGGCTCTTGGGATCGAGCTCTGTGTGGGCTCTGTGGTTAGCCAGGAGTCCGCTTCTTCCTCTGCCCCTCCCCCAGCTAGTTCTCTGGCTATCTTTCTCTCTCTCTCTCACTCACTCCCTAATAAACAAAATCTTAAAAAAAAAAAAAAAAACTGAACATAATTTCAGAATATATGCCTGCCCAAAACCCCTAGAGAAATCCCTACGTAGCTTCCTCAGTGGGCAATTGCCTACATGACTGAGTCACGCCCCTCTCTTGATTGGATCAGGAGTAAATACCTGACACATAAATCAACCTGTCATAGGCTGACAGAGGGCCTACACCCTGTGTGACCCAGCTCCAAAAAGATGAGTAAAACCAATCAGATGATCTGAGGAATCTGCACCAGAAGATAAAGAAAAAGTCATCCTAAACTGCAAGATCACACAAATGCGTGAAATCCTAGATTAAAGGGAAAAAAAAAAAAGAGCAGCTCACTTAGCCACACAGCTCTCCTCAAAATGTTATCACTTGAGAATATGAAAAAGGTAACTTGCGTGTTGCTAAAGATCATGTGTTCTCTTTGGGCAACTGGCCAATTAAGAGGGAGAATGGGGTTTCTTTTTCACTTTTGTGGAATATAAAAAGAACGCTTAAGAGAGCAGTTATTTGTGAGCAAGGAGAGGGATTATCCTCTGGCTGCCTCAATGTTCTAATTTTGGCCCCTGGTGAGTAAGTTTCCTTTTATTTCTTTAAAAGCAGGGCAACAAACAGCCATTTTGGTGCTAACACTAAATTATATGGTATGTACATCGGACATGACGGAAAACTATTTTTGCAAAGGTGTGTTTCTTTCTAGCTCTGCCTCAAAATTTTCTCGTAATAGAAATGTAAAATACTCAGTTTTAACCCATACCAATAAATTTTATACGTAATGGAGATGTCCTCCAAAGTTGACTGTAATGTTACATCCATTCACCAAAACCCATATATCCCAAAATTTCTCGCTTAAAAATGTTAGAATCAGGGGCGCCTGGGTGGCACAGCGGTTGGGCGTCAGCCTTCGGCTCAGGGCGTGATCCCGGCGTTGTGGGATCGAGCCCCACATCAGGCTCCTCCACTATGAGCCTGCTTCTTCCTCTCCCACTCCCCCTGCTTGTGTTCCCTCTCTCGCTAGCTGTCTCTATCTCTGTCAAATAAATAAATAAATAAAATCTTTAAAAAAAAAAAAATGTTAGAATCATATCCCTACCTAAGTCTCCCAAACACTGATGGCAGCATACAGCACTTTTCTATACATCTATTTAATCAAATGTAAATACCACATTTTAAAAATTCACAAATAGCAAAACATTATAAACTGAGCTGCCAGATCCTAAGGATGCCTACAATTTCAATTTCCCTTACCATATAAACGTTCATCAACGCTGTAAGGGGTTGGGGTTCATAGATGTATTTACTTTTACTAACCTTTTGCTACAGCACAAATTAGTAGTGGAATGGCAAAAAAAAAAAAAAAAAAAAAAAAAAGCTGTTAAATAAGAGGGAGAAGGCCAAGTCCCTAAATGATTCCCCAAATTATATCTATATTTATCTCTATCTATGATAAAATACAGCTACTAAAAATACAAATCAACACTCTTCCAATCCCTGCACACCTTTCCAGCCTTATCTCCCACGATCCTCCTATACCAACCCTTTATCCCAGGCAAATCTATTCGCTCACTCATATTTCTGAGCCTTTGTACATATTACTCCCTCTGTCTGGATGCACTTTCCTCTGGCCTCTGTCTTAAGAGTTCCTATTTATCCCTCAAGGTCCATTTCAGACATCACCTCCTCTGGGAAGACTTCCATGTTTCTTTCTCCTTCCCCCCAAATCAGCTACTCCTGTAACCACATTCCACACACATTAACCATTGTTTACTCCAGTATCTCCGCAACTTTAACTGCTCAAGAGTTTTGTCTACTTCTCATTTATCTCCAGGCTAATAAAGTACCTGTGCACATAAAAGATGATCAGAAATACCAAATCATAAATAAGTTAATAAATGAGCCTCTTTAGGGATAGCGCGACACTGAAAACCAAAAAGCTCAATAAAAAGTAGTGTTGACCAAATGCAATGCAGTGTCCTAGACTGGATCCTGAAGCAGAAAAAGAACGTTAGTGGAAAAACTGCTGCAATCCAAGTAAAGTATGTAGTTAACACTAATGCACCAATATTGTGCACTGACACGCACCAACACTGTGCAGTGTTGACAAATGTACCATAGCTATGTAAGATGTCAACATTAAGGGAAACCAGGTGAAGAGTATACAGGTTCTCTACGTACTTATCTCTGCAACTTTCCTACTAATGTGAAATTATTCCAAAATAAAAAGTTTATTTAAAAAACTTGTAAGGGTTGGGGCGCCTGGGTGGCACAGCGGTTAAGTGTCTGCCGTGGGCTCAGGGCGTGATCCCGGCATTATGGGATCGAGCCCCACATCAGGCTCCTCTGCTATGAGCCTGCCTCTTCCTCTCCCACTCCCCCTGCTTGTGTTCCCTCTCTCTCTGGCTGTCTCTATCTCTGTCGAATAAATAAAATCTTTAAAAACAAAACAAAACTTGTAAGGGTGCCTGGCTGGTTAAGATTCTGCCTTCAGCTCAGGTCATGATCCCAGAGCCCTGGGATCAAGCCTCATGCTGAATAAGAAGCCTGCTTCTCCATCTCCCTCTGCTGTTCCGCCTGCTTGTGCTCTCTGTCAAATAAATAAATAAAATCTTTAAAAACAAAAGACACATACACAAAAAACTTGTAAGTAGTCTAGAAAAACTCAAAAAACAACAAATATTCATGAGGATGTGAATGTGGATTTTAGTTATTAAAATAATTACAAAAATAAAAGGGTAAGAAATCTATTTCTCTTAGACGCAGATCAGAGGGGCGGCTGGGTGGCCCAGACAGTTAAGCATCTGCAGGCTCAGGTCACGGTCCTGGGATAGAGCCCCAAGCAACGCCCCGGGCCACCAGGCACCTGGCTTCCCTGCCCTGCGTCCCTGCTTTTCCCTCAGCCCACCCTCCCCACCCTGTGCTCTAACATGCATGCTCTTTCCCAAATAAATAAATAAAATCTCTAAAAAAAAAAAGCAGAGGAAGGAAGGAACGAAATTAATTTTTTTAAAGATTATTTATTTATTTGACAGAGAGACAGCCAGCAAGAGAGGGAACACAGCAGGGGGAGTGGGAGAGGAAGAAGCAGGCTCCTAGCAGAGGAGCCTGATGTGGGGCTCGATCCCAGAACGCTGGGATCACGCCCTGAGCCGAAGGCAGACACTTAACGACTGTGCCACCCAGGCGCCCCCGAAATTAATTTTTAACAACCTGAAATGAACCAAAATATGTTAGGATTT
Organism: Ursus maritimus; assembly: GCF_017311325.1. Taxonomy (NCBI): domain Eukaryota; kingdom Metazoa; phylum Chordata; class Mammalia; order Carnivora; family Ursidae; genus Ursus; species Ursus maritimus. Next base: position 14,098,156 of record NW_024423564.1, read on the forward strand.
ATTAATGCTGAAAAATGGTGAAAGAGATTTATATCATTAAACCGAAGTGATTCAATGTTTATTTTCAAAAATACGTAACTCAACATTGAAATAACTTCCACGGAAAGTTTAAGACTGCATTATCCTAACACATACATCAGAACTACTTTATCTGTGTAAATCATGATAGTGATTATATCATTACATCAAACAGAACCCTGTTTTGAGGTTATCAATTCTGATGTTCTAACTTCAGGAAATAGAGGGGAAATGTTCTATCAAAAGTATGTCACTCTAAAACAATCCTGTAATTTACAGTAATCTGTAAAATAGAATTTCCAAGGTCCTGGGCAAAATCCATTTCCATACAACAGTCTCCATTTAATAAAAAAGTATAAAGACTAGGGATATCAAAACATGACTAAAACAGAAATCCAAATACAGTGTACCCTTTCCATAATAAGCTCTTAGAGTTCAGTGGAATACTATTTCAATTTTAAAATCCAACTATGACAGGAAATTACAAGATGACAAGAGTCAAGCTACCTTGCTAATTAAACAAGTCTGATTTAAATGGTCCCCATATCACCAAAGTAATAACGATTAACAGCAGGCCACATAAATAAAAGCACGAGAGAGGGGCGTCTGGGTGGCTCAGTTGGTTAAGCATCTGCCTTGGGCTGGAGAGATGATCCTGGGATTGAGCCCTGCCTTGGACTCCTTGCTCTCTCTGTCAAATAAATGAATAAATAAATAAAAATCTTAAAAAAAAAAAAAGCAGGAGATACAAGCACAATAAAAACAACAGTGTAGGAATGCCTTGGTGGCTCAGTTGGTTAAGTGTCTGCCTTGGGTTCAGGTCATAATTCCAGGATCCCAGGATCAAGTCCCACACTGGGCTCCTTGCTCTGCGGGGAGCCTGCTTCTCCCTCTGCCTGCCACTCCCCCTCCTTGTTCTCACTCTTTCACAAATACATGAATAAAATCTTTAAAAATAAATAAAGTAAGTAAATAAATACAATCATGGTGAGACATCCCTAACTATACAGCTATAGATTTACATGAGCAACTAGAAAAAATTTAGAATACTACCTATTTCAAAGTTAAGCAACAAAAATTTTTTGAGATGTAAAACACTAACAATCATCCAAAAACCTCAAAGTCTTTTTGTATGAATGTTAAAAACATTTACCCATTTGTGAAAGACTTGGTGACAAAAAGAAGCCCATAACTGCAAAATAGTAATGGAACAATGAACACACTCATGTCTCCACTAGCCCTTAATAAATCTCTTAAACTGTTACGTATCTTCCAAGTCTAACTTGAAAATCAAAGGAAATCCACTGAAGACTATACCCTCCTGAAGTTTGTTTCTAAGATTACCAGGTACAAGTCAAACAAATTTGGTCTTTCTGGTTCTTCTCTGTTTGGTTTGTATCTGATATATTCATTTGTTACAACTTACTAATATCAAGACATGAAAAATAGGTTATGTCATTTACATAGAGCGCTATATTAAGATTGGGACAATTAAACAGTGCTCCAAAGACAATGTTACTCAGTTCAAGCAGCTTCGATTACCGATATGATACAGATGACTGCTAAGCAGGTAACAGCAGGTAAGCCTGCAGAGACAGAGGCATAACAATAACTCTAACTTGCTAAACACTAAAACGAAAACTGGAGAGAAAATCAAATACTAAAACAGTTTCTTCTCTCTATATTCTCTTAAAACAATTACATTATGGGCACTTTATAAATTTATGTCTTTCAGGTTTTTAACTATCTTCCTAAACAGCTTTATTACCTAAACTAATTTCAGTCAAACTCAAGAATAAGAGAAATAACAACACAAAAATAGCCCTCTTAAAACCCTGCTAAAATATTTCATTATAACATTAACATCACAGACAAGAGACCCCTGAGATCAGACCTCATCGTACAGAAAAAAGAATATGAGGTTCAGAGATCAGGACAAATCCCTCCATTTTCAGTATCTTTGCTCTTTAACCCTACCCTACACGGGATCTCCCATTTATGAATTAAGTTACTAATTCAAAGAACTTTTATTAGTGCTAGTCTACTATAATCTGTTGACTAGAAAACAAGTTTTAAAACAAACTTCAGTTACCTTAACAAATTTAGTATCCACTGCTCTAAACACTTCTTACGAGACCCATATTTTAATTTTTTGGTCTTTACTGCTAATATTCTAGTTCCTGAGTACTTAAAACATCTTTTCCTCCCCACCTTCCCCGATAAGCCCCATTCCCCAATAAAACTAAACTAAACTAAACTAAACTAACTAAACATAAGAAGACAAAGCATGGACAGTTGCAAGAATGATTAAAAGGTCACATGATTGTCAAATCTGTTTTTTTTAAGATTTTATTTATTTATTTGAGAGAGAGTGAGAGAGCACAGGAGAGCTCAAGCAAGGGGAGCAGCAGAGGGAGAGGGAGAAGCAGGCTGCCCATCGAACAGGGAGCCTGATACGGGGCTTGATCCTAGGACCCTGGGATCATGACCTGAGCTGAAGGCAGATGCTTAACCGACTGAACCACCCAAGAACCCCTTGTCAAATCTATTAAGTACTAAAACCCTATTCTATGGCCATCTCTGTACCTACTTCAGAATTAGCATACTTAGGGAATATTACAATATTGTAATTCCTGAAAAGGACCATATTTTCAGATTGAACAAGTAATAATACATTTAAACAAAAGACACAAAGAACAGTTAAGTGCATATAAAAACAAACCTATCTTTGAAATGTAAATTTCTACTTTTTATGCCAGTTCTTTTTGCCCAGACACTAGATGCGTCCTCATAAGAAGTGTAATGTTTATGAATCTTACGCCAAATAAATGGCAAATCTTATAAAGAATATCATCCTATGCGAATTTAATGAAACAATATAATAACAGTATTATTGTTATTATTAAAGCAAAATGAATGCTACAGATTATAGATACTATAAAAATTCAAATTAAGAAGCTACTGAGGGCTAAATTAAAGGAAAAGTTCAGTATTACAACTCTCTAATTATCAAAAATACTTATTTTCAATAATAAGCATATTCAGCTGGTAAATACAGACATTTAAATGTGAGTAATAAACTGTATAAGGTTTAAGTGAATTAGAGGATTCCAATTCTCTGCATGCAACTTAATTTTTGCCATACCACCACCACAAAAATCCTAGCGAACAAAGCATAAATCTCATTTTGTATAATAATGTTTTCTCAAGATCCGCTAAGGGAAATTACGAAGAAATAAAAATCTAAAGATAGCACAGGAGTAAATCATTCAATAACTTGCAAAACTAAATTATAATATTCAATTCCTTCTAATAAATTTAATAAATATTTATTTCCCTTTAATATCACAAGAGTGATATTAAAATTCCTTGAAGACCTCTGAAAAGAATGTATTATTTGAAAAAATCAAATTTTTTGTCTGAAACACCCTTGAAAAAAGTAGCTAAAATGATAAGCTTTCAGAGACATATCACAATAACAGAAGTTACCAATACTGAATAGTTGTTTGCTAAGCATTTTACATATATTATCTTCTTACACGTCATAAAATAGGCATCATCATCCCCACCTTATATATGTGAAAAATAAGATTCACTGGCTAAGTTATGTGCTCTGAGCCTCACGACTAGTAAATGAAGGTGGGAACTGAATTCAGTTCAATGTGACTCTGAAAGCAGCGCTCTTATCCATTCATTATACCAGTACTTTCCAACTTTTGCTACATGATGGCACACACTGAAAATGATAATGTTATCATTTACTAAAGTAAGTTGGAGGAGCTTGGTAAAAATAACATATATTTTCTTTATATCATAAAATTATGACATGAAAAATAAAATGATACAGATGATATTAAATACTAATTGGCATAAACCTTCCTAATAAAATATTTGCAATCGCCATGTTCCCAAAGTTTAAAGAAGAAATCATACTAAAAATGTTCAAATTATCATTTCAACTGTTGCAAATTTTTGAAAAGTTATGAAAATGATTTAAAATTTCAAAACTATAGAGGTGCCTGGGCGGCTCAGTCGGTTAAGTGTCTGCCTTCGGCTCACGTCATGATCCCAGGGTCCTGGGATTGAGCCCACATCGGGCTTCCTGCTAGGCAGGGAGCCTGCTTCTCCCTCTCCCTCTGCAGCTCCCCCTGCTTGTACTCTCTTATGCTCTCTCTCTCTCTTTGTGTCAATTAAAATCTTTTAAAAAAATTAAAATTAACATAAATATATGAAATTTCAAAACTATAAAAAAATTTACAAACAGCACATTTGTATGCCATCCTATGCACTGCACTCGGTTGGGAAGCTTTGCATAATATAATTTTGTCTTTCTACATAATATTGTGATTAAACATTAATTGTGGTGTTATCAAGATCTTCCCAATAACAGACCTAAAGAAAATTCATATCAAAGGTAATAAAAAATTGTAACACTTAAGTATTCCTTAACTAATTCGACCCACCCTGGCTTCTTAATTTGAATTTCTATAGTACCTATAATCTGTAACATTCTTTTTGATTTAATAACAACAATAATAGCTAACATTCACTGAGCTAATCCTATATTCCACTTTACATTATTATCATATTAATCCTCACAGCACTCCTACAGTGCCTCTACTTTCTCCATTTTATTTTTTTATTTTTTATTTTTTTTAAGATTTTATTTATTTGACAGAGATAGAGACAGCCAGCGAGAGAGGGAACACAAGCAGGGGGAGTGGGAGAGGAAGAAGCAGGCTCACAGCGGAAGAGCCTGATGTGGGGCTCGAACCCAGATCGCCGGGATCACGCCCTGAGCCGAAGGCAGACGCCTAACCGCTGTGCCACCCAGGCGCCCCTACTTTCTCCATTTTAAAGATGAGTAAACGGAGCAGAGCAAAATTGAGTAAGTAAATTTCCCAAGGTTACAGCTGGTGAATGGGAATTAGAATTTGAAATAGTCTGACTTCATAGCTCATGTTGTTAATCACTATACTAAACTACATCCCTCCAAAAAAGAAAATACAGTAATATTTAATGAATACCTATTATGTGCCAGGAGAGACACAGGTAACCAAACATATCTCAACTTAGACTAAGTTTGACAGTTTCACAGGTATTTCATGAAGTAAATATCTCCTTTGATGCACATGCAAGTGGTTTTCTACAGCAAAAAAAAAAAAAAAAAAAAAAAAAAAAAAAAGAAAAGAAAAGAAAAAGAAAGGTATTCGTAAACTGTGATGAGTGTGTTCTGCTTACAGAAAATATGGGATAACTTTAACTTCTGTGCATTATATGGTTCAAGCAAGAGCATCTGTGTCTGCAACTACTTGTATCTGTTGACTTAACTTCCTCAAGAATATTAAAAAATCTTACTTAAAACAATGAACTGATAAAAGTTAAAAGCAAATGTTTGAGCACTTTGATTTTTACTTACTGCTTTTGAAGTTCGCTAAGTCATCATGTGTTTAATCTTGTTTTTAATTAAATGCACTATTTATAACGTCTGGAATAAAGATTTTTCCAGACATTTGCTTGCCTAAATTCTGCCTGCCAAATCCTGCCATTTAGAAGAAAGCCTTACGGTTTACAACTGTATTACAACAGGCTAATGTCCTAAGGGGATCTCTGATGGGCCAATGTGTATCAAAACATTAACAGATGAAAATACACCTTTAGTTTCATAACCAATCAATCAATAGCAGACAACATTAATGCCTTGAGTATTATGGTTTATGTTAAACATCTGAAAGAGCCCAAGGAGCAATGTCCAACAGTAGGTGGTTCACACTAGTAAATATTTAAGAAGCATCTACTATGTGCCATGGACCATGCTCACCCACAAATGACACCTGTTAAACAGAGTGGCAGTCTAAAATTACCATCTGAATTCATGTGTCATGAAAGGTCAGATATTCAAACCAAAAGCTCAAGCTCCAATATATAATTTTCCCCCTATGTCCAAAGAGCTGTTCCTAGGGCTTCTGCAACCTACAAACCACTGAATATGTTAACATGAAGAGACTAGCATGGGCACCCAGCACATCCTGGAGTACAAAATAAGCCTTGGGTTATGGTGGTGCATTCTGTCCTCCAGAGCTTTACACCATGAAAACTTGGCACTTCTCCTAAAGCAACTTCTTTTTCTCAAAAATTGTTTTAAAAAGTTCTATTGCAAAAAAAAAAAAAAAGGAAAAAAGAGGTTCTGTTGCTTACAGAAACCATTACTCCTACTTATTCTTCTCTAACAGAACCGTTGAAAATACTAATAGTAAAGAAACTGTGACTTAACTAATTGGTAAGCTGACTTGACGCCAGGGTACTTTATAGGATTTACTGAGCCTCTAGAAACCAGTCTCAAAAATGTTTAAACTAATCATGCTGAGTAAAATGGACCTGACTGTACCAAAAAGCTGCTCAAAACGAATGTCGGGTAAAATAAACAGTAATTTTCTGAAGCCAATGTTTTTAGTTTGGAGAGACAGCTCACCAGAAGTCTGTCACAGCTTTTACAGTGTATCCAATTTCATAATTTATCCCAAGGTAACTCCATTCCCACTGCATATCATCCCTAGCAACTATTCAGCAACTCCCAATATGTAATCTATTGTCCACTACATCTTTTGCCACAAACCTCAAACCAGCCAGTCCTTAAATTTCCTCAGCTCAAACCACCTCCCCTTTGTAAAAACAAGGGAAGGAGTTATAAAACCTTAAGAGAGTTAAAAATGATCGAAGGAGGTGGAAAAGTATAAACAGCCTCTGCACCTAAGCTCTTTTCCTTTAAATCCGAGAACTTGTCAATTATCTCCCCAACACACCTTCATGTTCCTGGTTAATCCAGGGTTCCTCCACCTTACCAACAGTTCAAAATGTCCACTTGGTAATAAATGGCCGGGTCTTTACGTGACCACTCTGTCCCAGCCCCTCTATATACATTCATCATTCAAGCATCCCAACTTCATCCTATCAAAGTATCACCACGCTCCAAACTCAAAAGCCATTATACAAGCCCCACACACTATTCCGTCGTCTTTGCTGTCAACTCCAACCTCTTGCAAAACCTTCCCTAATATCAGCTCTTCCTTTATGAGCATTCCCCGTATTCCTAACACAGTCTCAGTGTCCTCCTGCCCCACACTCCCAAGCTCTCTTCACTAAACGCCAATTCCAGCACGGAGTCACACCCTCCGTCCAGCCCAATTCCTACAACCCCAAACCCCACCCCCTCATCACGCCCTCCTGGGCCTAAGCCACCAACCCAACACCCCGCCCTACGGCCGTCACGCCCCTCCAGATCCCTTCGGGGTCCTTTCAGCCGGCCGGGCCTGACCACCCCCCCTCCAAGGCTCCCAAGTGTCTAGGCCCTCCCGTTCACCCAGCCAGCCCCGCCAGCCCCGCCCTCAGCCCCTCACCGAGTAGCAGCAGCTTCACTTCTTTGGCCGCTTTCTCTCCGTCCTCCCGCAAGTTGCGGTCGATCATCTTGCTCCGCTCCACCGCCGCCTTGTCCTCGGCGCTCAACGTGCAGCCCATGGCGGCGGCGGGAGAGGGGACCGAGCCCGGGCTCACTCACACACCGCGGAGACTGCGGCTCGGGGGGTTGAGACAGCGTCTACTGCTGGGCGGCGGCCCTCTCCGTCAGCTCCTTGAGCGCCCGAAGGAACCGGATATCCGGCGTTTACGACACTTCCGGCAACGCCCCACGGCGGTTACTGCTCAAAATTCTCCAGCTGGGGTAGAGGAGGAGCAACGGAAAGCGGAAGTACAGGAGAGGACCGGTGAGTCCGAGCGGTGGTTCCCGGAGTAGCGATGGCTTGTCGAGCACCTGGTACGCGGCTCGATCTTAGTGCTTCTTCTCCTTTTCGGCTGCCTTATTTGGGTAAACGTAGAAAAACCAGGGACTGGCTTCCCCAGTTGGTGGCGCCGTCCTGAGGTCACACAGCCGGCTTTGGATGGGGGCGTGGGGGTTCCCAAAAAGGGAGTCCACAGCCCGCACAGGAATTTCTGCTGGGAATTTCTTACTGGTCAGAAAGCCCCTTGATCTCTGCCTGTGGAGACCCGAAGCCCCTTCCCAAGGGTACGACCCTCTGCTGGGGTTGTCTCAGCCCGATCTACGGGATGGAAACAAACAGCAGAGCCTGGGGCCGGCCACCCTTCACATATTGAGATCTGTAAGGCCGACCATGCCTGGGTCTTTAGCATCCCCTTCTGCCCTCCCCTTTGTCCCACCGCTTCCTGCTCTCAGGGTGTATCCCGGTCCTTGTGCCGTTACCTACGAGTTGCCCAGCAACTATGTTGACAAAGGGCCACCTGAAATCGCTAAATACTGTATTACCTGAAAGGTAAGCGTGTAGTTTTCCACAAGATTTCCGTGCTATCTTTCTCCATCATAAGCCAGTTTTAGCGCGGATAAGTGATCCTGCGTTAGGGGCTTCGGACTTCTACCAAGATCAGTTAGCCTCAGGCCCGCACCCAAAGCAAACCAGTGCATCCTGTGAATCTCCCTACTGAAATTTCCTGTTGTAGTACCACCCAAAAGGGGAAGTTCTAGTAGATTTGTCTCTCAGCTCTAGCATCACCTGAAAACAAACCTCTCTGAAAACCCCAGACTCATAATCTTTTCACTCATAATCCTGGGTACTACTGTGAAAGTGGCCCTAAATTACCTTTACTATCAAATACCTGCACAAATACTCTCACCATACATTCTAGAGAGGAGAACTCTTGTGTCCCCCAAACCGTTCTCTGGGATTAAAAATTATTTCCCTAATAGAATCTAAACCTTAGCATATAAGGTTTACCCAACAGAAGGGTCGATATGATGATGATTCATTAGTTAGAGGGTTTTCTTGAGAGCCACCTTAAACAACTTCATCCACTATCACTTAGTAATGCCAGTTCTTGAAAGTTTGAAAAGCATCCTACTCATTCCCAAATGACTGTTAGAATAAAAAGGATGGCTTTCCCATAATCAATACTTATGGGGGAATAGGGCAAGAGGAAAGGGAAGAAAAACCAATATTTATTGACTACCTATTTGCCAGGTATGGCTAGGTGCTTCCACATGGTCATCTCTTTTAATCCTCACAACAACCCTGTGAGGTAGGTAATGTCACCCCCATTTTTACAGATGAAGAAATAGGCTCAGAGAAATAAAGCATCTTTCCCAAGTTCACACAGTGAGTAAGTAGATGTCTGCCTCCAAATTCACCCCTCTTCTACCATGCCACTGTAAGATGTTACCTGGGGAGACCTGACAACAGAAAGTTTTCGTCTAGGCTGGGGAGTTACCCCACCACCACCCAGGTGCAGGAAAAGTAACTGACCAGTCGGTTGTCTCAACCTGTTGATTCTTGAGCCCACTAGAGAGGTCAAATCTTGTCCAGGAACAGCTTTCACAGCCAAGGATTACATAGCAAAATTTGCCAAGTGATCCTGGTGACTAGAAAACAACTGGAAGGTGGTCATGGCAGAAACTGTTGGGAGAATTCTCAGCTTAATAGAAGATAAATTTTATTTCCTTCATGATCCACTCAGGGAAAAATAAATGGCAAATGAACCAGCCTATGTCAAATTCTGTAATAAACGCCAGTGAGATCACAGTGTCAGGAAATTTCAGCCTGAATTAGAGATATCCTTGTACTTAAAATTTTCTTTTTTGATGTATGTGAAGGAGGGGTTGGAGGGCAAAGTCAAAGGAAAAGGCAAAATAAATTAACAAAATGGCTGCCAGGCAGTGTTTCCTGTCCTCCCCTCTCCTCACGCCCTCTCCCCACCCCCTCCTCCCCCCATGCACACGCACCTTTCCTGTTTCCACTGGACTCACACTGCCACCTGCTGGCAATGCTTAGGGCCGACTAGCTGATCGGTGATGTTTGAAGAAGAGTTTTCTCCCCCTTATCTACGAATGAGAGGCCTCCCTTTTGAGTTTATCTTAAAAGGGAGGAGAGCGAAAAGAACAAGTTTTTCAATCACAAAAGATTATCCTTGGTAGATATACTAAGGGATTTCCTCAGTGTCATAGGTTCTAGACTAAAGTAAGTCTGGTGGTAGGAAGACAGAAACCTATAAATTTTCTTAGATCTAAAGGGGGAAAGCTGTTTGCCCAGTTTCAGTTAATAAATTCTTTTCCTCAACTAGAGTTTCATGTACAGCCCTCACACTTTCCACAATCCACAGGAAGCTTCCATGTAGGTATCTGGCTGCAGTGGACTGAGCTCCAATATATGCTCCAATATATTTCTCAAACATTCTTTAATGCTTTACGAGATATATAATGCTCTGTAAAAATGCAAGGTACCTGATAAAATTAGACTATGGACTCCTCAAAGGCAGTGACTCTCTGTGGGTCCCAGAGAATACTAGGTATTCAACTCTTATGCACTGAATTGAACTGAAATAGTAAATGTTGATATCAGTATAACTTTTTATAATAAAAAGTATTTATTGGCCGTTCAAAGGGGAAACTATTCCACTCCCACCAGCCCATCTTACCCTTTAATGTTCAATGAGCCAGGAATTTGTTCAAATACAGATCAAAGCACCCTCTGGTCCTGCCTCAACCCTTGAATGTTATTTGATTCAACTGAGGGAAGTGGATGGACAGGTAGTCCCAGATGGGAGTCCGGTCCAGTTTGCAACTATTCCCCCTCCCTTGCAAATACCATCACTGATACCAACCAAAAGTTCCTACAGTCTCAATCAGTGAACAGCTGAACCCAACTCCCGTGCCCTCTCTCCAACCCAGGGCTGCAGATAGGAGAGAGATTTAAGTCTTTGTCACTGAAGCTAATTTTGAGAGCGATGAATGGGAGTAGGGAGGCATTTAATGGACCATGGAAACCCCACCCTTCCCATTCCCAACCTTAGTCTCTTGTACCCGATTGTCCAGGGGGCTGGAGGTGGGTCACTGCCATGAGGAGAGAGATCAGGGAGGCCAATCCTAGGAAGAAAAAAAAAGATTTACAGTGTTATTGGTCAAGGTGATTATTTGGCCTCTCCGTATCCATGCACCTTAGCAATTCAAATCCTAACCCCACCTTCAGCCACCAACCCCCAATCTTTGTATCCACCCCCCCGCCTCTTGTATCCTTGCCTTTGCTGAGATCAAGCCGGAAGCTTGATCTCCCATGTGCGGGAGAGAGACAGCAAAATAGAACAGAAGGGCTATTCCCAGAGTGTGAGAGAGAGCTGCAGTCAGCTTTCCTGCCTTCTACTCTTTGTACCCTGCCTGCTACTTCCCCTTGCTTCTTGCCAAACTCAGGAAAGGAATATACCCAGCTGGTCCACTCAGTTTAAGGAAACCTCAGGTCTAAAACTAGAAAAATATCAAATGGAAATACTTAGCTGTACTTTATTTAGTTCTTGTTAAACCTAGCAAGGAAAGGAGAAGACACTGGTCATTTTCTTACCTTGCTTGGGTGCAATTACTGCCCTGGACAATTACACTGAAAAGTGAAATATCCTAAACAATCCCCAGGGTAACTCCAAACCTGGCCTGCTCTCTATATCCACCAACTCCTACCCTTAGAGAGTTTCCCTGGTTCCTGAGGCATGAAAAGTTTGCTGGTTGAAAGGCATCATCTCACCTTCGTGACCCTTTATTCTCAGTACCATCTCACCAGGTTCCCTCCCCCAGTAGTCAAGGATCATAGCCATGTCCAAGGCTTTTGCCACACGTTCATCCCGTTGGCATTGTTCCTGACCCAGAAAACACTAAGCAAAAGCTGTGTGCAGAGAGCCCCAGCCCCAGCCCCTGCTAGCCGGGAATAGGTGATCCCACAAGGTGTTCCTTCAGTCATAAGTGGCCCCAGCCCCATCTCCCTCCAAGCGGCCAGAAGCCCGTCATGATTCCAGTCGAGTTGAGGGGGCGGGATGGAGGTAGCTGTCCGACATGATGATGTCGCTGGTGAGTTGTTGCTCCAGGAACTCAGAGGTCTCTTCAGCTATCTGGCCTGGAATTCGAAAGTCCACAGCAGGTGTCTCCTGCTTGGGGCTGGGGAGGGGTCGGGAAACCCAGGACTCCGTGGGACATCCTGTACCCTGAAGGAACTGCAGAAAGTTCTCCTCAATGGAGCCCTCCCGGCTAGGTAGCCTCAGCTCCTCCTCTGGAGCTGGCTTGAAGAAGCAGACAAACTGCTTGCTGAGCTCCCCCCGGATCTGCCGGTTGAGGCATCCATAAAAGAACGGGTTGGACGTGAAGCAGAAGTAGCCGATCCAGGTCACCACATTCTCCACCTGCCCGGTCGAAATGGGCTGAGCACTCAGGGCCACGTAGAGGTGGAAAGAAAAGTAGGGCAACCAGCAGAGCAGGAACTGTCCCCCCACAGCCAGGAGGACCACGGCAGCCTTCCCTCCCCCGAACGTCCGGTGCGGGGTGGTCTGGGGGGCCCCCGAGCTGGTGACCATAGTGGAGCGGCTGCTGAGAGACTCAGAGCGTTGCCGGGGTGTCTCCATCCACGTGGGCAGCGGGCCGTGCTGCATGGCAGCCACTCGGGCTACTCGGAACATGCTGCAGTAGACCACAAGGATGAGGAGCAGAGGCAACAAGAAGTAAAGGACAGCAAAGATCACCACGAAAAGCTGGCAGTAGGCACTGCGGCTCCATTGGAGTGAGCAGCCTGGGGGGATGCTGGGAGCTCCCTCCTCCCAGGAGACCCTTCCCAACACCGGCACAGAAGCCATGGCCAAGGCTTTCACCCACACGCCCACCAACACCGAGGCCACCAGCCCCAGCGTCATGCGCACCTCGTAGCGCATGGGGTGGACGACATAATAGTAGCGCTCCACGTTGATGGCCGACACCGAGAGAATGGCCAGGCTAACGAAGCATATGCTCAGGAACAAGTAGAGGCGGCAGGCGACCTCCCCGAAGAGGTCATGGTCAAAGAGGGCGGAGCTGGAGAGCATGGCCAGGGGCATGAGGGTCAGGGCGGCCAGCAGGTCCACCAGGCAGAGGTGGAAGACGAAGACGAATTTGCGGAGGGCGGGTGTCTTGGCGATAACAGCCATCACAGCAGCATTGCCGGCCACAGCGATCAAGTCCAGCAGGAGCATGAAGAAGAGGGCCACAGATTCCGAGGCCACGTCCCGCAGCCCCACCTCTGGGACCCCACTGGCAGTAGACGGACCCGGGGTTTGAGGGACCCTCCCCAGAGTGGAAGAGTTCCCCGATGACTGGGGGATGGGAGAGGACTCCATGGGGCCGAAAGAGGACGCCCAGGGCACCTCCTGTCACAGGCCCATCCCCCATCCTAGTCCAGTGACCCTGGGATGGCCAGCCCAGGCCCAGGCTTGCCAATTTTGTGTGTGGGGTTGCGGGGAGAGGGCGCCTCCTGCTGGAGCCTCCCCGACAGGCTCTAATCGCCAGCCTCCCAGGCCAGGCTGTGCATATAACGGAACTGAGGGCTCAGAAGCTCATCTCTCCTTTCTGGCAAGAGGTGGCTCTGGTCTGCCTTGGTGACCCCAAAGAATCAGGAGACGTGAGAGATGCTGGAGCCTCGCTCACTCAACGCTCCACCTTCTGAGTGGTCTCTGGCTCCTTCTTCTTTTCCTTTCCTTTGTTCTCCATACCCTTCTCCTCTCTCAGGGACTGTTATCCAGAGATTCTAAATCCTCTGTCTCCCTCTCCCAGGGTCCCGCTGAGGTCCGGGATAGTACCCCAGTTTTCAAGTCGCTTATGTAAATTTCCCGATTTCTTGTCTCTCAGAATGGCAGGAGCTGTTGGGGAGTAGAAAGGCCACGAGATCTGATTTCCAGTCCCAGGTCTCAGAATTAACGGACTCCGTGACTCTTCTGGACTTCAGTTTCCTCATGAAGTCATCTGTAAAATGAAGGGAATAATAGCTACTTCACGACTGTGTTTGGAGGGTCCTGTGAGACTTCATAACAAAATCACCCATGAGCGCTAACATTTCTAATGGTGCTTTCTATATGCCAAACCCTGTTCTAAGCACTGTACGGAAATAAGCTCATTCTAATCCTCACACAACCTATAAGGTAGGTATTACTCTCATCCCCATTTTGCAGTTGGTGAAACTGAGGCCCAGAGACGTCAAGTAACTTACCAAAGGTGGCAAGGTCCGGGGACGTACCCAGGCACTCCAGCTCCAGGGCCAGTGCTCCAGCCCACCTGACCGTGCCCTCCACCACAGCTGGAATGCAGTGGGCATTCAGTGAATAGTTGTTGAATCTGAACCATCTCTAAAAATGACTGTCAGTGCTCTGGGGGCTACCGCTGGGAAGAGATCACCTGAAAGGGGGAAGGACTACTTTAGTCTCTGTGACATCACTATCCCCAAGACAAAGAGCTGCCATGTGGAGGGTGTTGAGAAGGAACACTGAAGACAAAACGTCCCAGCTGGAAGGAAACTGAGATGTCAGCCCATCCAGCCTCCACTGCCCCCAAAGCTGGAAGGGTATAGGTCACTTGAAAGCTGCCCTTCTTCACCCACTCATCAGCTTCTCAAGGCCACTGTGCCCCTTCAGATGGGAGGGGAAATGCTGCTAACCTCCCACTTCCTGGGTCCCCAGATCTCTGATCACTGGAGCAGATCCCTGGCCCAGAGTCCTCTTGGTCCTGGACTTTTAGCACATTCCAGAGCAAGGAGGGAGAAGTAGGTATCTTGGGGGGGGGGGGTAGGTGTGAGAGTGGGTAGGTCACTGTGATTGTGGAAATGGGTGAGCATAAAGCAGAGAAGACAGCTCGAAGGAATGGGGGGAGGGGAAGAAGTCTGGGGTTTCAGCATCTCTCATTTCTCCTGAGGCAGATCGAATGTTTTATGTGTCCCATTATCCATATGAAGTTTGCATGTAATTGAAGTAATAATGTAATTAAAAATTATTTTCATTTCCATATCCGATTCTTGAAGTCCAGTTTCTCCCAGTATAATGTGTGGAGGTACGCAAATTTGAGGCCAACTATGGACATGCCAAGTCTGATAGGCTGTCTGTAGACAAGTCGCAAGTTCCCTGGATCATGGTTTCCTCATCTGTAAAATGGGAAGGTTGAACTGGCCGACCTCCAAGATGCCCATATCTGACAACATCTGATGAGTCTGTGAGTTCCTGGGCTACCAAGAGCCTGGCAGTTGCTCAGTTTAAAAACCCATCGCTTCGCTGACTGCAATAAAGTGGACCCCGTGGGGCAGACCATCCCCGTTCCCTCCCCATAGTTACAGCCTTACAACCACCCCTGGGTTTGGGCATTACCACCAACCATGCACTAATTTAACTTCAAGCCTGCCATGCATGCAGTAGGTGCTCAATGTAGCTTTGTGAATTGTATCAAATTCAAACTGATCTGTGGAGTCCCTGCCCCTTAGTCCCTGCTCCAGGCACACTCAGTGGGTCAGCTCTGTGCCAGCCTGGGGACTCTGCTCTGGAAAGGGTAACCTGGTCGCCTGGACTTGGCGCAACCCTAACTTTGGACAATTGCCTAGGGATGTGCCTCTCCCCAGGGAGAACAGGAAGCTCATTTCACAGTTAAAATGGCCACATAGACTCGGGGTCTACAGAGAAGGTGAAGAGAGGGCACAAAAGTGGAGACATCAGCTGCTCATAAGACAGTCTACCAGGAAGAATGCAGAAAGCAACGCTAGGGGAGGCATCCTTGCCCCTTACTCTCCATGCCGTGGCCTCCTCGTCCCTTCCACCTGGGACTGGGGCCTAGAAGACGTGGCTCTGAGGCCCTGGGAGCTAAGGGAGTAAAGGCCCTCTGTGTCTGCATGGACATCAAGAGTCTGCCAGCAAGGCCCACCCAGGGTCCCAGACTGAGGGAAGCAGACATGGTTTCCACGTGGAGATGGAGGGATACTGTGCAGCCATGATGGAGCCCCAGGCAAGAAGGCATTGGACATTTCTCGATTCCAGAGTCCTCTCGGCCTGGCCAGGATCTCCACACTGACTCCTAAATTCCAGGATTCCAATTTCCGTCATAACAGATGGACCAACATTCCTGCTCCCCAGCACTCGCTCACTGATAGACGGGGGCTAAGGAGGGGAGGGTTGTGCATCACGGTGTCAGGAGGGAAGCCCAGAGAGCCTCACTCCACTCCCAGCTCACATCATCATTCCTTCTGACACGCTCTTGTCTTCCCACTGCTTCCTGCCAGCAAGCCCTCCCTCACCTCCAGGACCTCTCAGTACCTGGCAGTCTTTGCCACCACAGGGGCTCAGGTCTGGCCCACTAGCCGGGGCATGGTCAAGTTACAAATACCCTTGTTTCAGGATGCAAGATGTGCATAAGTGCCCAGCCCAAGGCCACAGAGGTGTCTTTGGGATTCGCCTGCACCTGTTCCCCAAATACCGAGCTTCCATCTCAAGGACCCGAGCATGGCCTTCGTTCAGACATGAGCATGGCCCTCCTAAGCCAGGGGAGATCTCCAGGGGGCAACCACACCTCTCCCCAGCAGAGTTGCCCACGCCCAGGACGCAGAGTTGCCCATCAGCCTGCATACCAAGGGACCCATTCTTAGGATGCGGGGGACCCATCTCTATGACATGGAGTAAGACAGATGGGGAACCCTGTCTGCCTGTAGGATGTGGGTACTCCCTCTGGCAGGAGATCAACCCCCATCCTAGGCTTCAGAGATGCCCACACCCCAATACTGCCTTTGAGATACCTGGGAGCCCATCCCTTGCCGAAACCGCCCACCATAAGGTAGAGTGGGCTGGTCCTTGGGACCCAGAGCTACCCTCCTGCAGACTACCTCAGCACTCACCATCAGGCCCTGGGACTGGCCCCCATTCCTGGCCTAGTCGGCAACTCCTACCTTTGCTGAGCAGCTCCCGGCTCCCATGTGATAGCTCCTCTCAGCTGATGCTCCTCCAAGGCTGCCGGAGCCTGAACCACTGCAGTGAGCAGCGAGGCAGCCGGCAGAGCGGGATGCTCCGAGAGCTTCTGGGTCCTAATGGCCTCCTGCTTCCCATCCAGCCCCTTGGAGCCACTCCTGAAGCAGGGAGCCAGGCACCAGTGCCCCCAGGGAGGGTGCTCGGGTGGTTCCAGCCCCCTCACTTCTCTTGGGGTGCTGGAGTGGTGTCTCAAAATCCTCATGGGGCCAGGTTACTATAGGCAGGAGAGACCCTCCTGGCCAGCCTGAGGACGTATAAAGGGTACTCGGAGTCAGAAAATCCAGGTTTAAGGCCTGGCTCTGGTGCTTAGTAGCCGTATGACCTTGGGCAAGTCACTTCCCATGTCCGGCCTTGGTTTCTTATCTGTTCGGAGAGAGTATAGGATCTATGATCCTGAGGCTCCTGACAGCTCCTGTGTGACATCAGAGCCAAGGTGCTCTTGTAGCAGGCCGGTCTGCGGAGACACCCAGTACCGGGGTTAGGCCCGGCAGGGGCCAAGGTGCCGGGGTCTGACTCCTTTGACAGCTGCCAAATATGTACAGCAGATAGGTTCAGGAGTGGCATTCTGGTTTGAAGGGGAGCTGCAGGCCTTGTCCTAACCCTGCATTTGTCCCCCAGAAAGCACGTTACTATCGTTTTTTAGATTGTGTACGTTTATTTGGTGTGGGCTGTGAAAACCGATGGAGATGGGGGGATCTAACATCCCCGTGCGCCCCCACATGTGGTGCCACCACGACACTGGTCCCTGAAGCCAGAGCGGGCACCAGGAGCTCGGGAAGTCTCAGATGCTCTGGATCTGTGGGACTGGGCTGAGCTGCAGAACACCATCCGTAGAGGGTCCAAGGCCACGAGATGAGCCTTTGGGGGTGGGATGGAGGGGCATGGCTTCCTGCCGTGAAGAAACCCTCAGTTCCCCTAGCTACATGACTGACACCCAAGGATAGGGTCCTAGCATTGCAGAGCTGTCAGACACCCTACAGGCCAAAGCCTTCATGTTTCTGAGGCCCAGAGAGGTAAAGAAGTTGTTCAAAGGCCACGCATGGCAGAGCCGTGAGCCTAGGCCGGTAATTCAGGCATGATACCCACTCCAGAGCCTTCTGCCCTGAGACTTGCCTATCCAAAAACTCTTTCTGTCTCCAAAAGGGAAGAAAGACCAGACCCAACCCAAGGAGCCATGAGAACAATGACTTACCCAGAAAACCCAGAGGGGGCCAGGTGGCCGCCCCAGGCCCCAGGTCAACCGCAAAGAGGCTACCGACCAGCCCAGAGCTGAAGCAGTGATCGCTGGTATCCCCAAAACCCTGTCTGGAGCTCTTACAAGTGCCAAGTCCTTCACATACAGTACCTTCAATCCTCACACAAGTTCTATGAGGGAGCCTTTATTCACCTTATTTTATGGATGGAAATGGGAGCCAGAGGTTAAGTGACTTTCCCCAGATCACACAGATAGGAAGTGCCAGAGCCAATATTTAAACCCAGGTCTGTTTGAAGCCAAAGCATTTACCCCTTCCTCCATGCCCCTGGGACCTCTCTGGAGACCTGACGGGAGACTCTGGGCTGAAGCCCTAAAGCCTATTCCATAGAAGTGGCCATTGCGTTCCAGAAAGCAGCCAAAAACAAAACATACACCTTAGTACAGGGAAATTAAATTAAAATACCAAACGCAAACCTGTAGACAGTAAAATGGTTTTTACTAAACCCTGTGCTGACATGTCAGCAAGAGCATCTTGAGATCAAACCCTCTGGGATCAGGTAAAGCCTGACCAGCGCCCATATGCTTCCTGCAGGGGCCCAGCCAATGGCCCCCTTCCGAGGACTGAGAAAACCAGAGCAGGCGGGCTCACCAACACAGGATTATGGAAAGAGCACTGGATTGGGAGGGAAACCTTGGTTCTAGTTGGGCTCTACTCTATTGGTTGGAGGTCAGACCTTGGCCAGTGAGTTGGCCATCTGTGCCTTAATTTTTCTTTCCACCTTAGTTTTTCTGTCTCTAAAATGGACAACAATTCTTCACCACCACCACCCCAGCTTATTGAATAGGGATAGGAAGCCTTCTTTTCAGGCCTGGGGGAGCGAGTACAGTTTACAGTGGCTGGCCGGACAACTGGCATGGTAGCCCCCGGGCCAAGTCTCTGGGGCCTGAGGCCCCTCCCAGAGAGCTGTTAGAAAAGGTGGTTCCAACGAGGCAGTGGATCCTGGAGCATCGTCTCAGTTGCTGGAAGCCATTTTGGCTTGGGGGCATGGAGGGAGGGAAAACTGCCTATCCTGGCCTGGGGGCAGCTGATGATAACAATACAAACAGTAGGGGTGCCTGGGGGGCTCAGTCAGTTAAGCCTCCAACGCTGGCTCTCGGCTCAGGTCATGATCTCAGGATCCTGGGATCAAGCCCCACATGGGGCTCCGCGCTCAGCGCTGAGTCGGCTTAAGGATTCTCTCTCTCCCTCTCGCTCTGCTGCTCCCTCTGCTTGTTCTCTCTCTCTCTCTCTCTCTCTCAAATAAATAAATCTTTTTAAAAAATAATACTAAAAACGGTAATGATGATGATGGTGATGCTACAGGTTTTTTGAGCGTCCAGCCTGGGGAGGCACTGCTTATGTCGTATCTCATTAAATGATCTCAATCAGGGTTTGGAGCAGCTGTTGACGCTGCACCCCCCCCCACCCTGCCAATCCCTCCTTTCAGAGTTTAGTACAACAGAGGACGTGGGAAGACGGTGGTGGAGAAACTGGAGTGGCCCCACGAGCCACAGCAGAGATCCATGGCCCAGCATGCTGCACGCATGCCTGGAGTGGACTCCGGGCACACTGGGGACAATAGCATCCCGCTCCTCAGTATCATGGTGGGGTCCCCGGTGCTGAGGTCTGATTTCTCCATCCCAGACTTGCTCCTCGGGGTGCCCCTGTCCCACCCTCGCCCACCAGCACCTCTTGACGGGGTCACGTCCTTTCCTGCACCCTCAAGAGGAATTCAGGAAGCTAACCAAGTTTCTCTTTCATCCATCCATCCACTTACTCAATAAATATCTATCAAATGGCTTTTATGCACCCACAGCCCCCTCCCGGGAGCCCTCACCTGCTTGGTGGCACCCACTGCCCTCCTCTGTTGCCTCTGCCTCTGTCAAAACCTGCTCTCAGGAAAGAGGCTGATAAATCCACTCACACTGATAGCAGCTAATGTGTTCTCTCTCCCAGGGATATTAACAATTTAACAGGGGACAAAGGGAAGAAACTGAATGCTGGGATTCCAGCATCGACCAGGGGTGTCCCTGAGATCCCACAACACAGACTGTCGGTTCAACCGCCTGCTCCCCCAGCCTGGGCTTGCCCCCCAGGATGCCAGCATCACATCCTCTCTGCACCCCCTACCTCCACTGGACACCCAGCTCTCCCCAGGCGACAGCAGGCTCACAGCTGGGCCCTCCCCACGGCAGCTCCCGGCTGTCCAGAGCCCCTGTGCCAGCACCAGCCATGCCCGCTCCCCAGGCCCCCACCCCCCCGTGCCCACCATCTGGGGGCCAGGCTGAGGGGACTGCAGAGGAAAGCAGAGGTGAGAGGCTTTCCATTCCCTTTATTCCCCCACAGTCTGGCCTACACCCCCTGCCAGGAGCCAAGATCCAACGGTATATTCAGCCTGCAGCTGCCACTGGTCATGTGAGCCCATTGCTAGGTTACAGGGACCCAAAAATAAATCCTTCCCAACCAGATTAGAAACAGGGGGCCTTGGATGAACCAGGCTCAAAAGAGTGGCAGGAACACCCACAGTGCATGTGCAGGCCAGGCCTGCTGTAAGACTGGGGAGCCTTCCCCATAAGCCCCCCCTTCATCCATCAGCTGGGGCTCAATACTGGACCCCCAAAGAAAAATTACAGAGAGCTCCTGGGTCCTTACCGATGACACAATAAATCGGTCTACAGGGGGAGTGGGCCTTCCTCACTAGCAGTCACGGACTGCTTGGGCAATACCCCTCTCCCTCTTCTTCCCAGCCAACCCCCCCCCCACCATCTGCCTATCCCTAGCCATGCCCCACCCCACCCCCAGTGCACTTGCAAAGCACCATGAACCATTGGCCCTGTGGCCTGTGAAGCCGTCTGTATCAATTGTCCTTTTCCAGACTCAGGGAGGGAGATCCAGCAGGACACACAGTCCTGGGCACTTTCACAGAGATTCACAACAATCTCCTGAGTTAATTTTAGTCACTCCATTCATAAATGCAGAAAGTGAGGCTCAGAGAGGTTAAGTAACTTTCCCAGAGCCACACAACTGAGCAGCCAGGCTTCAAATCCCAGGTCTAGATTTACTGAGTCTAGGGAGGTGCGAGAACGATGACAGGGAAACATAGCAAAGGAAGGGGAGTCCTGAAACCCCTGCCCTGTGCTCTGATTGCTGAGTGCTTTACTTGCACACCATCTTCTGCGGCCCCCAGCCTCTACACCCTCTCTGTCAGGCCACAGCTTTGGGCTCTGTCACCTTCTCTGGGGCTCTCCAGCACCTAGTTAGGGTCATTCTCGGTGCTTGGGCCTGGAGGGGGGCATGTACAACTCCACATCGATCAGCACCCCTCTGCTTCAGAGCTTCGACATGGAGTCAAGACTTGCAGAACTCAAAGGGTCATAGGAGGTCAGGGACCTATTTTACAGATGAAGAGGCCCAGAGAGGAGAAGCAACTTGCCCAAGGCCGCCCAGCTGACCCGTGAAGGAGACCAGAATCCAAGCCTCCGGATTCCTACTCCTTTTATGCCTGTCCTTAAGGCTGCAGACTGTAGGGGTCCATCAGACCTGAGGCTGGGGCCAACCTAACACCCAGTCCCCTTCTTTAACCCACCGCGTCTCCAAGGCCCGCCCAGCCCCCTCTTCTCTTCAGCAAAGTGCTCCTCTTCCCCAGCAAGTCTCCGTGGGTGCCCAGACCCCGCACTCACTTCCCTATACGGGTCCTTGCCTCCCCATTCTGAGCCCACTCCGCAGCACCCCATTCCCACCTCTTTCAGCTCCCAGCAGCCCAAACGGCAAACTCCATTTCGCCCAGTACAAGAGGCGTTTATTGAGCACCTACTAAAGGCAAAGCTCTGTGTAGGGGGTGAGAGGGAAGGGTACGAAAATGAAAGGAATACAAACCCTGCCCTCTTGGTGTTTACGATCCAGGATGGGGATGAAGCAAGTTATAAGCTTCCAGGGAGAGTCCAAATGCTGTGGAGATTTAAAGGGAAAAAGTGAACCCACTCCCTCAGGAAATCTGGGCAGGCTTCGTGAAGGAAGTGGCATGGGTCTTAAAGGAGGGTAGCATTTTAACTGGCAGTAAGTGAAGGGGGTTGAGGAAGAGAAGAATCAAGGAAGAAGGAGCTGGTCTGGAAAACACGGAGACAGGCAAGTTTAGGGATATCAGGGCACTGTGACTTGTCCAGTTTGACTGAAAAATAATCCACGTGTAGCGAAGAAGGGAGAAGAGACAGGTAGGTTGGCCAGGCTGTGGGTGAGCCAGTCTGAAGAGCCAACACAGCAACATGTTTTGAGCAGGGAAATGAAGGGCCTCAGATGGCCATCTTCTGTCTTTTTAGTGAGTCAGTCAGTAAGTATTTAGTGAACTCACAAGTTCCAGAGTGAGGGGTTGAACTCCAGGCTGGGAATTTTCCTTGTCCTTCAGACCTGGAGGGAGGAGGGAAAACATACAGGTCACCAAGGACATCGTGTCTGCAAACATAAGACACAGTCAACTCAGAGGAGAGGGGAGGTCAGAGATGAAGCAGTGAGATCATATGACACTCGTGCCCCCAGGTGGGGCTCTCAGAGCCACCTGCACGTCCATTCTGTGTGGAGGAGGTGAAGGGTGGAGTGCTAAGGTAATTGAGAGCCTGGAAATTCTCCCCTCGAGATTCATGAGGTCACAAGAAGCTGCCCAGCCCAACCTGCGGGGACACGGCACCCTGGCCACCCTGCTGCTCATTCCTGTGCAGGAGTGAGGTCCTCTGCCCTGGCCTAAGAACAAAGAGCCGGGCTGGGTTTCCCAACTTGGGCTCCACAGAGCACACCAGCAGTGCCCGGTCTCTGACTTGGGGGCGGGGGGCACCCCTGATCTACATTTCTGGGGCAGTCCCATCTAAGCGAGGGGCCTTCACCCCATCAACCCGATTGAACCCTCAGGCAGCCTGACCCTTCCTTCTGCAGGTTGTATGCTGCTGGGCACAGTGATACGGGCCCTGTGGCCTCCTTCCCGGACATCCTCTTTTTCTACAAGGTCCTCCCCATGGATTCCTGACCCACCTAAACACAGGTCCCTCTCCACATTCGATTCTTACGCCCCTCAGTCCAAGGAAGGGCCAGGGCTCCTCAGGGATTTGGAGAGATGGCTTCTAAGAGGCCCCTCAGAGCGAGGGTGGTGGTCAGCCTGAGGACCCTATTAGAGAATGGTGCATGGAAGCTTGGTCTCTCGATGGCCTAGCCTGGAAGGGTAGCCCTGTAGGGTCTAAATCCGCTGCGCACTGGGGTTAAGGGTCCTTGGAGAGTAGGGACCTGGGCAGGAAGAGGAACCCTCCCCCAGGCTGCCCTGATGGCTGGCAGCCACAAGAGGGCAGTGTTGGCCACAGAGACTGATGTCTCCAGGGGCAGGCTTCTACCTTGGAAACCCCAACTGGTTTTGTCTCTCTGGGGGGGCGGGGGGGGGGGGGCTTGCTGTCCTGTGGACCCCGACCTTTTCACCTCTTTGAGTTCCCACAATGTCTGCTGGGAGGTCCAGGCAAGAGGGCCAAGCCTCCAAGAGAAAATCCTTCCTACTCCTAGGAGGGGCTTAGGAAGAGACAGACAGACTGGCATCCTGGAAGGAGCGCTGAACTTGGAGTCCAGAGGCAGCATCCGCATAAGTGAGCCGTGCACTTGGGGCTGCTTTCCTAAACTCTCTGAGCCTCAGTTTCAACTGAGGGCTCGGGATAGGCTTGTAGATTTCCCTAAGGTCCTTTGCAGCTCTAGACCTTGAGTCTGAGTCAGCCGCTGTCCTTGAGAGGCTTCTCTGGCCAGCGCCCCGACAGAGTGAAAGATTCAGGGCCCCGGGGCAGGGCGCAGGTGCAGGAAACAGCAGTGGGCACTTCTACTTTCCACAAACCAGGTCATTCCTCTGGGAATCACAGTCAGGAAGAAATGCAGTGCTGGGACTGGGGAGGGGCCCCAGAAAGAACCCCCTCTAAACAGCTCCAGCAGACTGATTTGTGTGTGACTATGTGAATAGTGGGAAGGCTGGAGGCTGCTGAAGGATGTCACCAGCTAGGCCCAGGCTACCCAAAAAGCTTTGGGGCCAAATTGGGCTGCCTAAAGTACAGACCATAGAAAGCCTAGGTCCCTCCCTCCCAGGCCTTTGCACCCCGGAGTCCCCAGTAGTCACCTCCTCTCCTCCCCACGACATTGCTCTGACCTCTGGTTCCAGCTTCCTGCCCATACCCTCACCCCCAGAAAGCAGCGCCCGCAGCCTGAATTCTAGGGGAAGGTCCTTGCCCAGCAACAAATGAGCCCCATTCCCTGTGCCTCTTTGACCCCAGCCATTCTCATGACGCCTGTCATTTCACACCAGGCCCCTGGACACATGGGCCAGCGCCTACCCTGATGGGATGTCTGATCCAGCACCTGGGGCCTGGCTCCACCCAGCACAGGGTGTCTCCTGCTTCTTGGCTCCCATCCCTTTTCTTCCCCATGGCCCCATTTCTCCCTCTTCTGTCTCTTCTTTGGCTTCCCTCCTCTGATCTCTCTGGAGGATTGGCTCTTAGTTCTTAGGACTCTCCAAGTCCCAGGGCCTCTTCACCATGGGCCTCTGCTGCCCACCTCTCTGTTTCTTTGCTTCAGTGAACACCTTTCCCTTTCCATCTCCCTCTCCACCCTCACTTCCTCCTCTGCAGTGAACACACTGAGAATCTGATCCATCCTTCCCTGGACTGAGGGTATAAATAGCAGAGGGAGGCCGGGCCAGGAGCCAGACTTGCTCGCAGCCTCTTCCTTACAGTCCCAGGATTGGGCATCCAGGACCAGGGGTGGGGAGGGTCCCGGGCAGGGGCTCAGGGGCAGGGGCTCAGAGGGCTGGGCTTGAAGGCCACTGTACAGAGTGACAGACCCAGATGGAGGGAGAGGTGTGAAAGCACGCCGGCACTCTGGAGCTTCCCCTGCAGGCCAGGCTCTCCCCACCAGCCCATCCACCCCCACCTGGCATGGTGATAGAGTCCCTGCTTCTGCTGCTAGAGAAGGAGCTCTGGGTCAGGAGACTCCCCAGGGCCACTCGAGGGCCCTGCCCCCTCCTCCAGGGCACAGATGTGTGGGCCCAGGTGGCTGCCAGCAGACAGCAGCTGGGGACCGGAGTGGAAGTGGTGGCCTCAGAAAACAGGCCGCACTCTCACCCCAGCCAGCTCCCCGGCCTAATTAGACACCGGAACGGGCATTGATCGTCCCTGAGCTCATTATGTCACAGCTGGGGAACAGCTGGCCAGTTTTTTCCAGGCCATTAGCTGCACCATGAAGTGAAGAGAGGGAGGGGGCGCGCAAGCAGAATCAATACCCCGTCTGTCTGTGGGGGAGCGGCCCCGCAGCTGCCTCCTTTGGCTCTCGCTGGCCTGTGTGTCTCTCTAGGGTGGGGCTGCCAGGAGCCAAGCTCCTTGGAATATTCATATGGAAGCTCAGCTCCTGCCAGCCGGGGGGGGGGGGGGAGAGACCCCCGGCTCCTGAGCGGACCCTGACCTGGCCCATCCGAGTCTCCTCTCTCAGGGCATTAGTGGGGCAGGAAAGAGGTTCAGGTTACCCACGTGGGTCTCAGAGGAGACCTTCAAAGTCCAGCCTCTCTCCACCCCCACAGCAAGACGACACCTCAGGCAGCTGCTTCTGCTGGCCCCAGGCCCACCTCTCGCTGCCCCTGGGCTCAGCCTGGTCTGCTTTCCTGCGAGGTGGGGAGATGGCAGGGGGATGCTCAGATCCTTAGGGGATTCAGGAGGGGGGTGGGTGGAAGGAGGGAGCAAAGAGGGAATAGTTCTCCTTCTCTTTCTCTCTCCTCCTGGCCCCTGGAAGCAGGTCAGCTGGGCAGGACCCCAGCAGAAGGGAAACTATCCCCACTGCCTGACCCCAGGAGCCCCACTGTCAGAGGCCAGTTCAGGGTGAAGTGACCGGCTTTTTATTTGTGGAGTCATAAAGAGTCAAGGCTGGCAGAGACCTCCAAGATATCCTGAGCTCCCCTCCGGAGGGAGGAAACAAGCTCTAATATGCCTTACGGGCTACTCCACCTGGCTGACTGCCTTCGAGGGGTGCTAGTTTCCTCTGTTCCTCTCCCGTTTGTTCTCTACACTCCCCTCCCCTCTGCCTCC